>NW_028321891.1:4848484-5151515 GCF_036245765.1 Copidosoma floridanum
TAAAAAGCCGCGATAAAAATGTTTCCCCCCCCCCCGTTAATGCATCATACGGCCAAAGTACAGCCGATTGCACCACGTGATTTCGCGTGGCAAGTATAACACAGTGGTACAGGTACACACGGTGAAAGGCGATAGATTCGTGTACCACTGCGGTTCCCTTATCTAATCTGTTAAAAGTACACCTGAGTGTATATTTTGTAAAGCGTGTCTCTGCATCTGCACGATTCGTGCAACGGATGAAAGAAATCGACTCACATTCACGGTACTGGATGACGTTCACGTCCCGCTCGGTGAATAGCATGCATCGGTAGCACTCGCTGTCCGCTGGGCTGTAATCGATCGTAAAACAAAATTTTTTTTTTTTTTTTTCTTTCTTTATAGTCAATTGGGTTTTGCCTGCACACAGTATGTGCATAATACGTATAATCAATGAGCTGAAGTAAGTATCTTGCTTTTGACGTTTACGAGCGTAGCGTCTCTACCATCAGCTCAATCATTATCGTTACCATTATTTTTCAATAGAGATGCAAAAGGCCATGTTTTTTTTAACTTACTTTTCCTCGTAAGTGATGTACGTGTCCTGGTTGTTCTCGATGCACTTCCTGTCGAGCAGATGCGTCGAATTCACTATGACGGGACCCTCTTTGCCGTACTGAAACCACCTTCCGTTCCAACTCTCTGGAAACTTGCACTCTGCAACATGAAAAACACACGCGTTCCATTACCAACAAAGTTTATTCTTTGTTTATTTTTTCATTTTTTTATTTTTTACTCAGATATATCTCATTATTGCGGTAAAAATTACCCAGCGGGTACACTTTTCAACATCCCCGTGCTACAAAGGGCGCGTCATTGTGGAAAAATGTCATTACGCGCCGCAAAAATGAAAATGTTGTGTGAAAAATTGAATCTCCTTTCCCTCGCGCAACCGAATATTATGTGAAGTTTCATGAAAACCTCCCCAACCCCTCTGGAGAATTTTCTTTTCAAACGCAATTATAAATGCTCGATACGTACGCTGAGAGTGTGGCACATGAATTTTAGTCACACGAAAATACGCCTGAAAAACATTTTCAGCCACAGATATAATAATAATAATAATAATAATAATAATAATATTTATCTACACATACTATTTGACAAAACTCGATAAATCCGCGGTAGAAGCAGTGGGTACATATGAGAGTGAAAATCGCGACAACACACCACATACTCTATACCTATTGGTGCACGCGGTAGGATACAATACATGCACAGGCATGCGTTATACTAGTAGGTACACCCTGGTGGAGCCACCTCTTTGACTCTGCGGCTTATATATTATGGGTACGCCGCTCGCGCGTACGTAAAGTGACTTTAAAGTTGCGCATTTATACATGGGGCACGTACCTATATTACGTATACACACACATATATATGCATATATGTTTTGTATGCATATAACACACGTGCATGAAACTTGGTAGGTGCAGAGAGAGAGAGAGAGAGAGTGTGTCAAAAGTGGCCCTGGCCTTCACTTAGTCGTGCTCTCAAAGTGCGATAATTAAGATGCCGTTGAGTCGCGCTCCCTTGACTTGCTCTCACGCCTCTATTACCTCGTCTATTAACCTCGAGATTCGTGTGCGCGCGTATGGCTATACGTACAGTGTGAAAGCTCAGTAGTTCACATTCGCGTGTTTAAAAGATAACTTATTACGAGCTTGTGTTTTAAAGCCTACAGTCGTTTTGTTTTTCAATGCTTCAGAATTTTAAGTGTAGTGTAGTACGTTGTTTTTGTTATCACGAGAGAATAAATGATGAATTCACTAACAAAGTATAATTTTCTCCAAACGATTCATACAAATTTCAATGAAATGGTATCGTATGTAAAGTACGTATAGATCATGGCTCGATTTAATTTTACTTGTTTATGAGCTGTTTGATTGTATTGACAATGGTCCACTGTAATGCTGATCACCGATTGGACGATTTATCACCATGACAAACAAAAAAACGTTGTCGAACATCTTGATTCAATTCGATTTTGTTCCTTTGCTCATACGTATAAAAGCTTTTGACTGTCCTTTCAACAACTCCCGTAGTCTCGAACCCAAACTGATCAAGAGCTACGAGTGCCTACCGACTTTGCCATGCTACAGCCAACAATAGCAAATATCGCACAACGAGTTAACCCGATCGCGGCCGGTACGGCGGTTTGAAGTGTCAGCCTAGCCACCCGTGAAAAAGTGCAAGCCAAATGTTTTTTTGTTTTCCTTTCGACACCACCGCGCGCTGCACAGCCCAAATGGTATATCGCAAAGGGCGACGAGAGCCGCGGCGCAGCGATGTTCACAAGTGCCCTCGACGTAATAATTTCCCTCTGGCACGGCTGTTTTGAAAATCGACGCTGCAGCTCGATCGAAGCTCGCGAGGGGATAAAGTGCGTGCACTGAAAAAAAAACAAAAAAAACAACAACATTCTACAATTTCCCCCGTTCGAGCCGTTGATCGAAGGGTTATTGTCCGTTCGACCGACACGAGGAACAACATTTGCGTTGCGCGTGTCGATGTTTTTTCGCCAACCTCAAACATTATACAGTGGCTGCTATTGCGTAACGCGTGAATTATCAGAAAAAAAAAAACAATCCCTCCCCAACTCGATTGCATGGCACACCCCGGCGAAAAGAACCCAATCACGCGCACCGGAGCGTAACTCTAATCAAAAGCGAAAGAGAATACCGTCATTATTTCCGGCGATCGGTATCGCATCGCACGCGACTCGTCGGAGAATGCAAGTTTTTGCGAGCACCCCCTCCCCCTCCTCTTCATCATTTGCGGGAGGGGAGATGGAAACGACCCGAGGGGGTATTAGGGCGACCAGCCGATTTTCACGTGCGGGGGAGTTATAAGCCATCCGGGGTATGGGGGGCGGACGGGAGCGCTTGTACACACGCGCGCCCGGAACAATGGCGTTAATTGGAAGACAACGCCGCATTCGCGGGGGAGAGCAGCTAGTGTATATTGTACACACCACAAACGACGGCTGCAAACGGAATCGCTCCCCACCCTCCTTTCTATACACATATATGTGCTTGAAATTTTGTATTTTGCGGTTGACTAATTTTTTCTTTATTCGTATACCTACAACATCAGTGGATTTTTATTTTAAATTTTGTTTCTGCGTGCTTACAGTATCGATAAAAAAAAAAGTTACGTGTCGGAGGGTACATTGAAACCCGTCGAAACTTTGAGCGTCAAATATCATTTCGCAAAAAATGTTTGAGAGAGTCCGGGGCTTAAATATTTACGATGCGCATGACTTTTTGAAGATACTGCAAATATGTGTTTTTGGGAAAAAAAAACTCTCTTTGCCGAGGAAAGCCGCGTGCGCCCGTAAAAAGCGTGTATGTGTAAGTGAAAAAAAAAAAAAAAAAAAAAAAAAAAAAAAAAAAAAATTCAAATTGACTGTGAAAAAGTTTTTCCGAGTTTTCGGGGGGATGAGAGGGGGAGAAGCGAAAAACTGAAAACTCCTCGGGGTGCGTATCGTGCTCCAATCGAAAAAACGTCCATCACATCTCTCGGAAAATAAAAATAATACAGCTCGTAAAAGCTCAACCCCTCCCCCCATCCCTTAAAAAAAAAAAAGAAAGAAAAAATATGTACATACCCCGACAAGAGGTCGACGCATGGTTTCACCCCTTCGACAAATAGAAGGCCCACATGTATGTGCACGGCCAGAGTCGAGACTCTGCAGTTCTCCATCAGAATCCATACGCTTACGAATATCAAACACAGGGACGATTCTATATACGTGGGAAAAGTGCGTACACGTTCGTCGCCTCGGGGCCATCGGTGTACACTGCATGCACATGGACAACAAACCTGTACACGACCCACCCCCCGTCGCGATGTGGCTGGCGAGTGACCTTCTAGCGACCCCTGCTTCATACCCATGTTATGTAGCTTCGTCCATTGTATATATACGTACGTATACGCTTACATAGCTAATGTGTACACTCGTATTACATTACATAAGTCGCGAGTTTGTTTTTTTCTTCGTTTCACTTGTGAAATATTGCGACTATCATTGTGTAGTTTTCATCAAATAGTCGAATCAAACGTTGTTTTCATTTAATTATTTATCCATTGTTTCCACGGATAAGTATACATATTTTTTCTCGGCTTGGAAAACAAAATTTCCAGTCGCGTCGCAGCACTTGATCGATGGACCCGAGGTACGTATATTTATCCGCGTATGGATGGTAGAATTGAATCGTCTCTTCTGGTCCGAGATGGATGTCGCTACATTTCGCCCCGCGATCCATTACCCTGGATCGATCGTACATATATATGTACCACACACACCCATCAGCCACCATTGCTTTGAAAAAAGATCGCAAATGATCGTAAGTATTTATCAGCAAATTTTTTTTTTTTTTTTCCTTTTTTTTAACAAACTTTTAGAGCTCCATTTTTCACGATGCCCCCCCCCCCCTAGTAAAAATACTCATACACGTGGCGTGTGCTCTCCCTCGATGGCGACGGTCGTCCTTTTCCGATGCTCGCGGGGATAAAACTTCGGACCCACCGGGACCTCAAATTACACCGACAGCCCCACCCCAACAGCGACATAATTCCGCGAACTTTGCTCTTATCGCTCGATTTTTCCTTAGCTCCCTGTCCCACTGGCGATCCATCAAATGGCGTCGTGAGTCACTTCTCCTCTCGATATCGGGACACCCACTTGGGCTGTCCTGTAATTGCTGATAGATCACTCGGACGGGCGGCAGCTGGAAATACTTTCGCCCGCGAATCTCAAAGGGTGGGGGTAAAGAGGCGAGAAACATAGTAGGGGATTAATCGATGCAAGAGAAGGAGGAGGTGCCTGTACGAGAAAATTGGCCACGATTTACGGGGTGCCGAAATTAAATCTCGTCGCGCTCGCTCGTGTATGTGTATACAGCGGAGCTCTGGGGTCTAGAGAGAGTGCAGAGGGAAGAGAAAAGACGCGCGGAAAATCCGATAACCCCTTGGATGTTCTCATCGAGCGGAGACGAGGCCAAAGAGGAGAGAGAAAAGAAAAAAAAAAAAAAAAAGGGAAGCCGAGCGAGAGGGAAATAATTGGAGCCCGGCTCTTTCTGCTGCGGCGCGATAAATAACTCGGCCGCGAGCGCTAATTGGTCGATTCCCGGCGCTCACGGACGGCTGCCGCCCGCGCTGGCGAGCTCCCGCTGAGGAGACAGCCCCGAGATTTTATCGTTTTACGGGATGCGAGCAGCTCTTACCCCCCCCCCCTCCACCTCTTTTCTACTTTTCATTTTTTTGCTCTCCTTCTCCGTGATTTTTTAGCTCTTTTTTTCGGCTCTGCTAAGATGCAGTTAGACGGGCCCTGCGCGTGTGTGTGTATGGGTATCTAATGGTAGTGTCCGAGAGACTCTTGGTGTATTTTATAGTTTTCTGTTAGATCAAAGAGGGCGTCAGAAGAAGAAGGATTTACCTTTTTAAACAATTTATTGCTGATAATATGTAAAGAGTGTCGGATTCGTCATTTTAAATGTATTCAATTGTATCTTCAGTCACGTGAAAAAAAAAAAAAAAAAAATCACTTCATAAATATTATTATAGCAACAGGTTCGTGTGAACCACGACTGATATAAAATTCACCCACATACGAACCCCAGTAGCAAACTGCGCCAACCGTTCGCGACCGATCCCCGGTATACAGCCGAGCGGCCTCGATAATCAAAACCACACAAGTCGCACGATTCAGCTCCGAGCACAAGTGCATACATTTATGTCCAATCTTCTTTAACTCTTTTATTCATCATGCAAAGTAATAATAAAAAAGGGGGGGGGGAAAGTTACACGAGTACCGATCTGCTTTCATCGTAATCGATGGTACCACCAATGTATACTAAAAAAAAAAAAAAAAAAAAAAAAACAGTAACACAAGCAGTGAGCACCGTAATCCAGCTCCGTTGGGAGTTTCAAATGAAATTTGCCCCAAGGAAAGAGAATAGTCACACTCTGCGGTACATAAACTTTTCCTTCCTCCTTCCCCCTCTTTTTACCCTAAACCGAGTGGTTTTAAATCCGTATACATTCGACGAGTGAAAAACGGCAATCATCGAGTACTGCACTTTGCAAACGTCGAATTCAATCCCTCGAAAAGTGGGCTCCGTTTGTCCCTCCGCGGCTCAATTTTCCAGCCAATCGGGCGAGCCCCGGGAGCAAAGTAGGTACAAACAGTCCACACACATACCCCTGGTATGGGTATCGCGTTCATTACGCAAACAAGCGGAAAGCATTAAAGAATGAGGTTCAAAGGGCTAACGCACCGCGGAAACAATGGAGTATATAGGTGGCATGTATGTATACACCCACACCGCCGGGAGCGCTGTATACATGGAGGTCCAGGAGCGCCGCGCACTCTCCGCAAGCTCCCCTGTACCCGTGCCCCTGCAAACAAAACTGGGATGTATATATAGGTATGTATGCCCCCCCCTCCCTCGTAATGTACAGCCGACAAGCCCCTCCACCTTGTATACACGCGTGAGGCGCTTTTCCCGCGTGTACTTGGCTTCTCGCGGCTAGTTACGAGCGATTCGATCGGATCCTCCGCCAGTAATCCTCGCATGCACGCGCGCTTGTGTACACATATACCCACGCGCTTTTACCAGAGGGCAGGGATGTAGCATCGGGCACACCGAGGTCGCGTGCCTCCATCCCTTGACCAGAGAGAATGGGGGTTGGGGAGGAGTAGGAAGGGTTACTCGAATGCAAGGGGAGACACCCGCGAGCCGTGCAGGGGGGAGAGAGAGATCATTTATTGGCACTCCGGTGTATAGTGGGTGGGCAGTAGCGAGTAGACATATACAGCGAGTGGGGGTGAGAGTGAGAGACTGACCGGCGGGCATCTGTTTCGGACATTCGGCGTAATTGCACTTGCTGCCAAGCCGCGGGTTCGTGTATGTATATATATATATACACGTATGGGCATACATATATACATGTGGCTGGGCGTTTCGAGATTCGCGCCGGTGACGACGTGACTCGCACCCCCCCGCCGACTGTACGGCTCCTCGTTGTCTGGACCCGTGCCGAGCTTTAATTACACAAACACTTCTGTAGGTGTATCGACGCGCTCCAATTCTCGGTCCTCCAGTGAATTGATTCCGTTACTGTTTGTATAGGAGGAGAGAAATTTTCACGAGCGTGCCCCGCGATTCCTCTGTACTGTGTTTAAGCCGACTACCGTGTGATGCTGGTCGCGCCCAAAGAAGGGACGAGAGTATAGCTATAACCACCCCATGTGTATATATATATGGGTATACATGCGGCGTGGGTGGGGCTGGTTGTTACGTCTCTCCGAAAGTTATTTGAACGACGACCGCGAGCTTTGGTGTATACGTATACAACTTCCAGTGTAGCTCACTTGCGACTATTTTCATTATTATACGCGCGAGTGATAAATACGTCCGTCGTCAAAAAAAAAAGCTTCACCGATTATGTACACGTGATTGGAATAACCGATACGATAAGATACGCGTACGCTTTGGGAAGGATAACAGCTCGTAATCAGCGTGGCATTGAAAAATCAGCTTCACTCCAATGCACCGCAAACGCGGGCTTTTCCTTTTCATCCCCTATATACATATATACGTAATAATATAATTTATCTAAACGTCAAACTCATGCCGCGCCAAAGAACCACATACGTATAGTAAATGTATACAGTGAAGCAAGCTCTTACAAAACGCAAATGCATTTATTTCCTAAACGAATCACCCGAATCAGTCGGTCAATGGGGAAAAGAGCCTGCTCTCACCGCACAAATGAAAAATCAGCATAATTATTACGCACCACCCACGCATAGTACATATATATGCGGTTGGGCTCGAAAAAGCTCGGGTGCAATGGACACAATTAAGAGACACGTGCAGTATACCAGAGGGTGTACGCTTCATAAGGTAGTATTACGGTGGTACGGTGCGTATACATGTATATACACAAGTACAAGAGAGTGCCCTTACACGTGGTCACATGTATATATTTCGAGTTCTCCAACCTGCCCACGCTCGCGCATAAACGCACCCACGAAACGTTCGTATAGGTATATTATATATGTATACGCTATAACGTAACTCGGGGGGGGGGGCAATCAAGCCTTTATTCATCCCGAAATCACGAGATTACGGTCACGTATAGCGCAAATAGGCCTCACCTCCTATACTACCACCCTCTGCCCCTGCTCATATATACGTGGCATACATATCACGCACGCACGTCCGAGTGGTGGGAGCCGAGAGCTTTTGAATTTGTTTCCCGCAATACGCAGCTTCTTTTTCCATTCGCAATATGCAAGCGTGTACTGTATATGTATTTACGCGATAGTATATAGGCATAGAGAGAGGGGGTGGATTTGTTGTTTTGCTCTTGTTAAATAGCGGCCGTGCTTGCTTGCCTGTCTCGTCGATGGAGCTTTGATGTACAGGGCCGAGCTTTTTGCGCACAATGTAGTGGCACCCTTGCACCCCCTCTTATCTTTTTGTTCGCCCAAAGGTCTGGCTCGTAAGAAGCAGGTTAAAAAGCTGCTTCGGCACCCCCCCCCTTTTTTTTTTGTTCGTCGAAAGCTTAGATTGTGTATTTGTGTGCTCGTGACTGTACACGTTGAAAGCTCTCGATAGGTGCATCGGAGGAGGAGGGGCCATTGTGCGCGGGAGTATAGCGTACGTATACATATACAGGGTTATATCCAAACATTCCGCGAGTGTTTTCTCAAAATATTTGTAAAATCTCGATCCTCGTCGGGATGAGGAGGGGGTGATAAGAAAAATATGGAATTTTTCCAATAACAGAGACGTCGGGGCATTCCTGCGTACGGAAAAAAGGTTCGAGGATGAATAAGAAAAGAACCAAAGTGGAAAGCAAAGACGGACGCCCCTTGCAAGCTATACAGATTTTCCAAGTTACGGGAAGGGGTGCTTTTACAGACGAGAGTATGCGCACACCTATAGCTGTGTATGGCTGGCAAAAGTGAAAATTTTTCTTTTTTTTCTCGTTTTGCGTGTGGACGTAAGTGCGTGTACGGGTAATGGCACCTTTTATTTTTTCAGGCAGGTTCACTTGGGTATTGATGAAGGAAAAAATGGTCCATTATTTGGCGTCTTTTCCAAGTGGCGAATAATTTATTGTGAAATATACGGTTCGACGATTGCTACGCATGTACATGTCGGTAAACGTCAAAAACTACACGTCTCACTTGTGCACCCTAGTATATTAATCCAGCACCCCCATTATCCCCCGGACCCTTATCTCATATTCCATCAGAAGAGGTCCTTTGGACTCGGCTCGGTATTCGAGACTCTGAATTTTTTGATGACACGTGCACTTTGGCGACTGCTTCCTGCGAAAGTACGCGATAATACATAACACGATCTCATTCTTGCTCCCCCCTCCCTCGACCGAACATTTTTCTCATACGTCCCCACCCCTTGCTCGTGGTGCGGAATTTTACTCCCGTAATTTTTACCACCCCCCCTTCTGCCCGTCCACTCGTTTTTTTTTGTCTTTTTTCAACGGAGGGAGGATCACGTATGCGTCATATTAATAGACTCGCGACGACCATACGGCTGAATTTCTTCGTAGGAATGGGGGGGAAAAAGTTCATTAGTCGCGGGTGGCATTGAAAAATTACTCCAGTTTATTAATTCGTACGAATTATCCCGTGTGTATAGGTAATATGCACCCCGTTGATGAACTGTTTTGTTTGTTCATTTTTATTTTAATGATTTTTGGCTGAAAATCCACATTCTATAATAAGTACTGAGTACTAAGGAACCGTTCATCGTGAAAGGAATTTAAATTACATAAGGTTTTTCTAATAGAGCAACGGAGGCAAAATCTTCTTTAAATATAATGTAATTTTTTTGATACTCAACGAGGAAATGTATGGATAAAGAGACATTCTATAAAAGTAGAGGTTCTGTAATTTCTATCGTTACCTTGAAAAATAATGTTTGCTAAAAGAGTTGAGTCCAAAGATATTCACCATAATGATTAAGTGCCTTTTTCTGTAAAAAAGTATACGAATTTTGTGTCATCCAACTCATTCTACCTCTTACAGATCTTGTACATTACATGTTCTTGTGTACATCAAGTACAATTGTTTTGTCTGCAAAAGTACATGTAATTTTTAGGAGTAACTTTTGTAAAATAGCAAAACTTTGAAAAAAAATTTCAATTG
This sequence comes from Copidosoma floridanum, assembly GCF_036245765.1. Taxonomy (NCBI): domain Eukaryota; kingdom Metazoa; phylum Arthropoda; class Insecta; order Hymenoptera; family Encyrtidae; genus Copidosoma; species Copidosoma floridanum. The sequence continues at coordinate 4,858,710 of NW_028321891.1, forward strand.
TGTACGTACTGCAAGAGATCCCCATTTCCAAATTAACGTAAGTAAGCTGCATCAAGCACATGTGCAGGTAAGTAAGTACTCTTTGTTTTGTTGAAGTAAAAGAAAAGTGGTTTTTCCATTATCCCGATAACCGCAGTCACGTGAAATTTCCAACTGAATTTTCCTCTCCACAGATAACAAACAACACAATTATACCACAACCAGCAAGAAAGGGTTTGAATTCCGGAATACCAGTAAGTAGACGACCTCGCCCATACAAACCCATCATTCCGTAGACGGAGTCTCTCGCAGAGGAGCCATGCAATACCCAGTGCGTACACCTCACAATCCCAGGCCATGGACCTATACAGCGATCGGATGTCGGAATCTCTCTCCCTACCGTAAAGGTATTACCTATATACACCCAAGCAGCGCATACGCACGCATTGTCGAGGGTTCGTGGGATACCCTAAGAGACGCGTGTAATCGCATACAGCTGATGTCTGCGAGGGGCTGGCGTTAACTCTCTCGCGGATAAGGTGTACGTTACCATTATAATGTACATCCCACCGCGTGTGCGTGTAAGTTGTATATAGGTACATGGTAACAAGGGCCTTGTCAGAACGCGTTACGCAGTGATGAACCACACATTATGGTGGTACTCTCCGTTTTGGGAAGGTCTAGATTACGTTTTTTAATTCTTTTACTTTTGCGAGCGAGCCATATAAACTGGACAGTTTAGCGGAACAGATAGCTCGTCGTGATGGATGCACGTATTCACGGACTTTTTCGCAAGTGATACCGTGATATATATATATATATATAATATCCCGTATGGCATATTGACATCGGTATGGCAGGGGTATGATGTATATGTTGCAGATGCAAATTGATTCCCTCGTCCTTGCATATTATTGAAAATCCTCCGGTGAATGGAGTCGACGCGTTCAACGTGTTTGCGAACGACAATCAATGCATGTATCGTATACAGGCATGCGGGATGAATTGCGAAAAACGGGCGTTGCGTTGTAATATCGGGTTGCGCGTTCCACGGTAGCTTCCATACACAGAAACCACGTATATGGAATTACCACTTGGTGGTTGGTACGGCTTATTCGGTGATTATATATTTGCATCAGATATATATTTTCCAGTTTCAGCAACAATTTACTCGGGTGGGATTGTAAATACGGCCCAGGGCAACGATTTTCCACCGTCTCCTGATGCGCGAATTCAAAGAAGCCCCCACACCCCGTTCGTCTATACCTATACGTGTACTTGGTTTGTACCTGTGCATATATATATGTATAGTTGAACGTAATCGTCGCTGCCAACAACAACAACAACAACAACCCACCCGAGCAAACAGACAATCGCGCGTATTTTTCCCCCGAAGCTCGAGCGGTTGCACGCGGCGAAGGAGGAGGAAGCACCCCACAATCATCGCTTGCCGTGTGCATGCCTCGCCATGGTAGTACTGTTTGCGTGCAACCGGGCAGTAATGCCGGGGCAAATTGATCACTGATCGATCGTCGTAGAGACAACAACAACAAGAACAAAAAAGGGGTGTACGCGTATACATGTACATACATGTGTATACACAAGTGGTGGATGAAGAGATAGTAGATATCATGTGAAAAAAAAAGGTCACCGTGTGTGTCGACGGTAGCGGATTGCTGTGTCTACGCATACACTTACCCTCGAGCCGCATGAATAATGAGAGTTGACTGCGATGTAACTGTAAGTCGTATATACCATCATCTATCTATGGCGTATATGGTGTGTCCATGCGGAGATGGAGAGCATCTATCGAATGTGTGTTGTATGTATAGCTGCGTGGGTGATGGACGAGTGTGGGAATGGATCCAGATATTTCGTATAGGGGTTGACTCGTTTGGAATATTGTAAGACGAATTACATCTTACCTACTTACATGTGGTGAGATCGCAATATTGAAATTTGCACTTACTCGGATCGAGAGAGAGAGAGTAGAGCCAAATACAATGGAGCTCGAGTTTTGGCGTACATCTGCCATAATATTTTATCATTCCCCCCCGCCCTTCCCCGATGAGTCGCTCGCGTGGATATCTAATAGTCTAAAAAACACGCGCACATGCACCGATATGATTAATGGCCACATCCCCCCCTCCCCCGATCCTGCTTCGAGCTGCAGTGCTGCAAATTGAGATTTCGTGCGCTTTGTGTTTCACACGCTCGCACGCGCAGAGCTTTCGTTTGTTCGTGTACCATCGCGCCTGCATACCATCTATATTTCACAAACACCTATACCAACGGCGGAAGTGTAAATTGTTTTGTTTTCCCTTTTCCCCGACGCCTTCCCCTCCCCCCCACATCGCTCCATCGCTGCGATTTTCCCATTTTTTTGTTTATCGCGTACAACCGGATGACGAATATTTGTTTTTTGTTTTTTTTTTTATTGTTTCTTTTTTTTTTTAGGAAGGCAAAGATTAACATCAAAATGGAGAAAGAGAGGCAGGGAATCCCCTCTCGCCGGAATGAAAACGTTTCCGTGATTTATGATATTTTTAATTCTCCGAAGGCCATTAGATTTCCATACGAGTTAGGGATTTCGCGTGCGTCGGCCTGTATTATTTTCGCCGCACACATACTCGTATCAATACAGCTGTGCAATTTTGCGGCACGTAAACGGACCTTCCGTGCAAGCTGCGTCTCGTATATTTTATCATCGCAGACTTTTTTTTTCTTTTTTTTTTACTGTCATTGCTTCGATCGAGTACTTATTCGTTTGTTTCGACGTGTCGAGTGTGCGGTACTATGGTTGAAAAATCCCCACTGTACATAGAGACGCATCAACCCGAGTAGGCAAGGAAGAAACGCCAATCTCAAAGGCACAAAAAGTGGATTTACTATGAGATAAGAGAAAAAAAGCGAGAAAATCTTCTATACGTTGCTCATAATCGGAGGAAGCTGGTAAAACTCGACGGGCAATTATCTCGGCGCGAGAGAATCGTTGGAAAAAAAAAAAAAAAAAAAAAAAAAGCATCAGGATACGCGTAATGGAGAGCACCGAGCTACGAAATTAGAGGGCTGTACCTGAGCAGTACAAAAGTATAGACTCTGCAGAGTAGAGGCGACGACATTACAGGGAGTTGGGGGGACGCGAGTTTATTGTGCTGCCGATGGGAGATAGTTTACGCGAGCGTCTGTCGTGGCATCACTCGTTGCTTCTTGTACACGGTAGAGACACGCGGACAGGAAGCTCGTGCGGATTTGCTTTTTTTCTTGTTCTTTAATTTTTTTACGCAGTTGCCGGTACTTTTCGGAGAAATCACGAGCGAACGAGGATTAGAATTTTCTCTTCAGTTTTTCTGTTTTTCTTCCCTTTTTTCGACCTTTTCGATGTTCTCGCAAAGATTGCGCTCGACTATGAGTTCTGCTGCATGAAGGAAGGCTGGATAATTAATGACGCGAAAGCGAAGGGAAGAGAACGGAGGGAGAATCCAATTCTTTTTTGCATTGCTTATTCATTCCCCCTCCCCCCCCTTAACATGGAGTGCACCATTTTATTATGAATTAGATATTCCCAAGATAACATTCTTCACCTTTTTTTAAAATTATGTTTGCCTACTATATGCAGTTTTTTTTATAATTGTGTGTGTTTTTTCAACTTCTCGTTCAACACAAAATTTATTTGGTATTCATGAGTGAATAAATTGTATTTCTCACGAGAGCGTGAAGTATTTGTACATTTAAATTAATAGAGACATTAGGGCTTAATTTATTATGTGAAAGTAAAAAAAGTATATCCAATTGCACCTCTGGAGTAGCACAGTCAGTAACGTATACAGGTTCGTCATTACGTGTACTACCCTGACTTAGTTCTAGTCTCGTACTCGTTATACAGGGGCTCATAAACTTTGTAAAAGAATAAGTAGTGACAGTGTGGAGAAAAAGTAATTCCAACAAATTGATATATATTCCATGAGTATGTGGTGGTTAAGTCATTTAAATATTTTTGGTACATTAGTGAGAAAGCATTTTTTTTGTCATCCGATGTATAAGTACAATATTATTACCAATGAGCTTAGAGCACCAACCATTGCAAATTTATTGTATATAGTTGAAAAGAAGACATTTTGAGATTTGACATTGAGAGGCCAAATTTCTTTTTTGTTCTTTTCACGTGAAAAATTGCCTGCCAATTCGAAAATGCTTCTTTCCCGTGTACATAAGTACAAAAGAAGGAAGACGCAGCGGACGAGAAAGGAGTCGGGTTAAAAATATTATATGGGGGAGGAAAAAAAAAAAAAAAAAAAGAAACACGTAGAAAAAAAAAAAAAAACAGCACCATAGTACACCCAGATATAAGAGCACAGGGGGGGAGGCAAAAGGAAACCCATCCGTCCGTCCCGGGCGGCGCACATAACCACCGCGAAACAAAAGCATCAGCCAGCGTGCATGGCAGGTAGGCTGAGAGAGACGCGGCTTCTGCACGCCACCCACGCCCCGTTTCTCTCGCAACGCGGGTGTGTGTATATAAATATATCTGTATGTGTGTGGCTGCACATCTCCGCTGTCTGTCTGCGGGTCTAGGAAACTCGCGAGCGAAGGATATGGAAAGAAAGAGCCCGGAAAGTGGAAAGAAAACAAAAGACACGTGCGCCCGCGGGAATAACAAAGGCGCGACTGCTCTTCTCCGCCACTGCTGCGGCTAAGTAGGCTCTTTTTCTCTCCGACCCCGTATATATACCCACACCCCTTTGCTTTACTGCCACTCCACTGTATCGAGCTCCTTCTCTTGGTTTTTTTTTCCCCTTCATTTTTTTTTTTTTTTTTTTTTTTTTTTTTACACAGGGACGAGCGATCATTAGCACGAGATAAACATCGTTAATTGCCGGGGCCCGGGAGAGAAAGAGCGCGCCCGAGACGAGGCTATAATATTATGTGCGTGCGTATACATATGTATGTAGGTATCGATTTTGCTGTCGATATGCGCTTTGTTGCTCATACACTATCACCTATACATAACGGTATACTCTCTCTATGCGCGTGTATTACACCCCCGTAACTTTGCCACGGGAGGAACTTTATATTTTGAAGGGTGTGCTGCTGTTGGCGCTATAACTTTTGTATATATACATATAGATGGGCGAGAAAGTCAAAGTGTCTGCCGATGGCTCGTTTCGATAATGGATTTGTTTTGCGATGGTTGACGAAGATTGAGGCGCTACAGTTGGTGCGGCTTCTTTTTTTTTTTTTTTTTTTGCACCTGTCTGGGGGGGAGAGTTTCGAGTTTCACTGCGCTAAAAGGGTGCCTCTACATGCTCATCCTACGTATACGGGGCGGGTTGATTATAACGCATTTGTGGCACGATTATTAATTGCACACGTGAGCCCTTTCGGTGTACTTGTTGTTGAATCGTATTCGTCGCACAATACACGACCTCTTGCCCTCTAAAGTACGTACACACGGCAGTTTTAGACTCGGCGGGTAAGTAAAAATTGAAAATCAATTTCACGCATCATCGACCCTCTTCTTTTCCTGGGGTGGGGTAGGAAGAGGCGCGCATAAACCCATGCATGAGTCGGAACAGCATCAGGATATATACGCACAGGAGGAGAAGAGCCCCATCGATACGCCGGTCCATTGCATATAAATGTACGTGTGCACCCGAAACACGTGGGAGAGGAAAAATCTCTCGAGTGTAAGACCGCTGTATATACCGTAATACGTGCCCTCTCCCTGTATCCCTATACGCAACTGCACACACGCGCACGCGTTTGTGTGGGTAAGTATTTGTTGTTTCCTTCCCTGTTCCGGTGTTGTGTGTATATCACATATATATACTTACTTGCGGAACACGCCACGTTCCACGCACGTCGAAAAGTTCAAGAGCCCACGTCACCGGGAAACAACTTCTCCCTCGGCTTTTCTTCTCGAGACGTTACTTCGTGTACAAATGCGCAGTCGCGGGAGTTGATGCTGCGGTGTATAACTTATCTGTTTATGCACATGAGTTTCGCCACGAAGGATAAGTATTTCGCGACGCGGACGAGTTTTGTCTTTGAACGTGGATTAAAAGTATATGCAATATTAAGCTCTGACGGGGTGAACTGTGTTCGGTGTATCAATTCGACCAAGGGGTTGATTAAACGGCAGATGAGAAACACATTGGACAGAGAACCAAACTTATTTTATCATTGCTTAATTACTTTTTTCCATTAGTCGTATCTTTGTAATGTGTCTGTACCCATCATCAGAGGCGCGGGCGAAAAAAGAGACGTTTGCACGTCGCGCGTAATGTGACTACCTACAACTTTATCCCCGTATGCGTGTATGTATATGCAACGTCGCACCTTTGTATTCCGAGAGTATAGCCAACGACGAGCTGCGGTAATGCACTTTGGCGCGACAATGGGCCACCGGACAAAGCAAAATTGCTGTTGCGCGAGCCAAGAGGAGAAGAAGAGGAAGAAACAACCGTCCGGAGTTTGGCGTTTGTGTGTATTTGCATACTTACGTTTGCCGAGCTATGGCTACTTTTTGCGCCGTTGTACAATAACCTTTGTTTATTTATAACGAGATAATTTTCAGGAGTGATGGTAAATAAAAGTACAAAGTGTTCCTCTCGTCATCGGTTTTTTTTGCATGTACGTATTACGCGATATCATGCTCGGCTATCTATCACGCGAATTCTCCGTAACAAGTATACAGATACGTTGTACGGGACGTCGTATCCATAACCCACACACACACGCGTCATGTATAAAGAATTGCAATTTCCAGAGAATAATATATACAATACGCGCCGATATCAAGATCAAGGGAGAGAGAGAGGAACACATGTCGCGCTGGAATTACAAGCCCCGCAGAGGCGTTTTAATGGCCAAGACGTTGGTGCGGCGTGCAAGCTCGGCGAAAACCCATTTCCCCGTTCCTATACACCCGTACACACATACCGTCTCCGAAAGAACGGCTCGATTGCTTCCGATAAATATCGCCGAGTCGACGTTTTCCACCCCCCACCCCCCTCAACGACTTTTTTTTTATTTTTTCCGACTCGCGCGTCCCTGACTTCCATATCGGGGAATGTAAATATACCTACACGCGTAATGGATGTATGGGTGCACTGGAGACGCTCGGATTTTTCTCTGTCTACGATGAGATACCTTATCTGTGGCACGTGTCACCCTTAGGCCTCTTTTTCAATGTAAATGTACATTTATGAGCTGTTTATGCCGAATCAAGTGTCCAAAGTGAGGAAAAAGTATAACAACGAAAATCAACCGCATCCCCCCAAAAGAAAAAAGGAGCTCGGGAGCCGTGATCAAAGTAAATTTCGCCACTCCGGTCGAGCCAGCGCGCATGTAGGTGGGTGTTCGATATCCCGAAATTTATGAAAACGTATTGAATTCGCATGTGTATATACGAAGATATAGGACACGTACCCGTGTAAGATACACGAGAGCGCAGAGGTCCCGGGCAGGTTCTTTAAAATGCAGGCGAGAGAGGACGCGTCCCCCGCGCGAGGCCCTGATTTACGACGCCGGAGCGGCAGCCTAAGCTGAGCAGGCATATTTTTTAAAGAGTATCCGGCGTTTTGCCTCCTCGGCCGTTTTTTTTTTCCCCCTCTCCTCCGGACGTCGATTTGAACTTATGGCCGCGACGAATGGGCTCTCTCTAGCTGTAACGGGTCGAGAGTCAGGAACATCGAAATGCACTTGAGAAAATGTACGTGGGGTTTAGGAGAATTTTGCAAACTTTTTTTTTTTTTTTTTTTTTTTTTTGTATCGGAAGAATTTTTTTTCCCCCTCCATTCGATCGGATTTTCGCGCATTTAGAGAGGAAAGTGTACGTGTATATCGAGGTTTGCACTGAATTTCTTCTTGTTTTTTTAATATGGAAAACGAAGAAAATTTGTCCTAAAGTTACGAAAAACAGTTTTGTTGGTGAGTATACACATTTTTTACTTACATCAGAGAAAATATTGGAAATAACAGAAGTCATATTACCAAACTTGAACGAAAAAAAAAAAAAAAAACAAACAAACAGTTTAGCTAGCAAATTTTAATTCCTCGATTAGAAAAGCCCCTTCTCGTGGGTTACGCGTAATGCTCCGGCAATTAATTTTCCCATCACCGGATTCATCAAGCGGACAAATCAAGACAAATAGACACCGGGAGCCAGCCCGGGCGCAAAAATCCGAGGGAAGCGCAAGGACAAACGAGATGAAAATTCTTGCGGAATCAGGGCCACACACTTGTACGGAAGAAGAAAAGAGCGGAGGAAAACACCGCAGAGCCTAATCCAATTTATGACGCAGGGGGGAGGGAAGCACACGCGAGCTCCAGGACAAATGCCGCGTTCTTCTTGTCCTTCTGGCTGCCGCTGCCTAATCCGCGGGATTAACTTTGCCGCGTTTGTTCCCGAGCAACTGCCAAGGAATCATCTCGTCCGTCCTTGTTTCTCCCTCTCTCGCTTCCTCCTCCAACAACCCTATCCCCTCTTTCTCTCTATATACACTGTTATCCTTTCCGCAAATTATGTATGCGTGCACGTGTTAATTTTGAATGTGTTTTTCGATCCGTGCATACGAGGGAATGTAATTTAACGTCTAAATGTAACGTCATGTCGATTAACTAGTTTTTAAACGAAAATTCCCGACCCAACTACGTTTCGCTCTTTAATATTAATCTCGTCCAAAGACTGTTTAAGGCATGGCAAGGAATTTTCATCATTAGAAAAAAAAAGAATGTTTCACCATCGTTATCCCGAAAGAGGATGATGAAAAAATTAATAAATTAAAACCAGATTCCGCTGCAGCGTCCAACTTTTACCGCGGCGCCGAGAAAGAGAGCATCAATTCCGCGATGCTGAAAAACACGCGAATAAATCATCCCGCGGGGGCTCTCGGCTGCGCTTTGCTTCGAAAACATGCACACCCACCGTTGTTATCAAATTTTCAAGCCTTCAACTATTTTGGAAAATAAAAAAGAACCCCTTGCCAAAAAAAAAAAAACAAACGGACAAAAAAGTTATTCGCAAAACAGCAAAAATTATATTTTTCCTCCTCTTCTCTCGCTCGAGCGGCTTCCTCGCAAATTTTTACCTCATACCCCAGCAGCAGCTGGTTCGGCCATAAGAATCGGGGGCCATTTTCATTTTTACGAGGCTGACCTCCCTGAGAAAACTAATGCCCGAGCTCTGCGCGAGTATGTCTATATTTGCTCTTGTATGACAATGTCGTAATTTTTTTTATTTTTTATTTTTTTCATTTGTTGGTAACAGAGTGAACGGAGAGCTTTCATGTTTAATTAATCGCGGACCGATGGTTGATAATAAAATGAAAAATCCCACGTCGCGTCCATCGCACATCGGCGGCAAACAAAGCGAAATCAACAGCGGAGGGCTTAATCCCGAGGAACAAGAGCGTCAACGCCGTACGGTCCAAAATAACCCTCGAATACGACCCTTGGCATTCCACCGCAGGGATCCCCTCGCTTTCTCTCGCGCGAATTCCCTCTCGCCCCCGCGAATAAGATTAATGAACGAAATTACTCACCCTCGGCGTGTATACGTACGTGGATGTGCGTGCAATTTTTTTTTTTTTTTCCGCCTCCCCGCGTCCTTCTTTCGCCGATTCGGGGCCGATCTGTACAAGCGCGGGCCATAATCATTAGAGCCAAGTACGCACGCGGAGATATTTCATTAGATCCCTCTTAGGTGGGATGGAGCAGGAAAAGCGCGTGTGCCAGTATACATATATACATACGGAAGGGAAGAGGTGCGTAACGCGGGGCGGAACAATCGTCCTGTGGTATATACATATATATTTCACCCTCGTCGGGGTCCTCACTTTTTCGCGAGGCTTTCTTTTATGCTTTGTCATACACGTGCTATATAAATACTAGCTGAATTATTCATGCTTTTGATTTTGTATATAGGCATCCAAGCGAGGAAGACTAATTTTTTAGGCACAACATGCAGGAGTCAGTTGTTAGGCATAAGGTAAATACTACAACGAATGTAAAGAAAGACGATCGACGGAGTGGTTGTACATTTGTTCATCCTTATTTACAATTGCTGGGTTGGATGAAGTACACACCCAACAAAGAACAACAACCCCCAACCCCAATTATGAAGATACACGTGAAGGCCTTCTCTATCAGCAGAGTCCAATCGACGCAAATAACCCAGCCCCTATACATAACCGAGAGAGAGCCCATGTATCACCGAAACTATCAACGCAACTTGTACACGCTATGCATACGTACAGAGAACAGCCGCAAGCTCTTGCCTCCCTTCCCCCCTTGAATATACATCGCGGAACAGCAAGCCGAGCGTAAAAGCCCGCCGAGCGTAAAGATTAACAATTACAACCGCGAAAAAGCTCCCACTTGGTTTGCTCCTCTCCCTCCCCCAAGCTTTGCAATTTCCTTCCACGATTCGGCCGGCTCTCTCGTTTTTTCAGCCTTGGGGGGGAAAAAAACAGGGCTACGCAGGGAGAAAGAAAAAGATAAGCCGAAGCAACCACCACCTGTGCGCGCTCTCTGTATAGGTATAGGCAAATAAAAAGGGGAGGAGGGGCCCGGCCGAGTATTAAATGGGAGACGCTTTTTGGCCCAAACAATGGCTCGCTCGTCTGTACATGTATAATACATAGTATAGGTGTATATGGGAGATGCGCAAGAGAACTAGCCTCATCCGTACCGTCTGTACGCATATAAACACAGCGGAGGAGTAGAGCACGACTGGGGGGTGGGAAGGGTATACACCTCCATTTCGCGAGAGAGAGCTTCGAAGCCGAGCATCGGCCGTATACATTGTACGGGGCGTTTCGGGTACCTCTGTATCCGCGCGATGCGTATATATATCGTATATATATGTATATGCGACACAGCCTCTGGAGCGGCCGAACAATGGGACTCTCCCCTCTGTGCTCGCACGGCGAGGGAACACGTCAACGGGGGATCGGAGAAGTTGAGAAGCGCCGAGGGATGCTCCTCTCTCCCATCCCCCTCCGAACCGCTGGCTCGGACACTGCGCGCGGGGGGCCGTGTATATGGGGATACTGTTGTTGTTGCTGGACTTTGGGTGTGGATACAACGTGGATTTGCCGGACCCATCATCCTTATACTTTCTCGAACTTATGCACGGGCGAGGGAGTACTTTGTCGCGATCGAGCCAAGACTCGAGCAACTTTTTCAGCCTTCCGACGTGCTCTTCCCGTTTGGTTTACGGCGTGGTAATATACCCGTACACACAAATATGTATACATGAAATTTTGTCGATTCAGTTGAATATAAATTGTGTTTTCAAGTTGCACGGTAGATTAAATTTGAGAGCGAGGGGACGAATTTACGTGTGTATTAGCGTGAGGGGTATACGTGATGCGGTGGAATAGAGAAAAAATTGTTTTCTCCCCGTGCAATTGCAAACAAACGGTAGGTATATATACATATGTATAGGAGCATGAATATGTATCAGTGAGAACGGGAGAGTTGGATTACGATTTTGTTCTTTTTTTGCGTGCGTGGGCCTTGAAATGTCCCGAATCGTGTATACATTTACACACGTATAGGGGGTGAGTCTAAGTACATCCCCCCACCCCGAAGTTGGGGCGCGAGAAAGTTTTTCCACCAACTACACCCGACTCCCATAAAAGTGTCTCTTTCTGTCGATCAAGTTTACCATGGGGGAGTCCCATACGCGTGATACTTTTACCATACACATATACACGTGCGGTAGGTAGGTAGGTAGGTGTATGCTTGGGAGGAATTTATTTTTTCCGATGTGCATACAGAGCGTTGGAAAATTTACTCGACATTTCTGTTCCACCATTCGTTTTTTTCTTCTTTTTCTTCACTTATTCACGAGTTGTTTACGCGAGTTGCCACACAGCCTGCGAATGTTTCATCAGCAGATAAAGTGCGGCGCGACGCGTCGAGACCCTCGATGGACCGCAAGTATTATACCTTTTCCCATGAAAACTTTGTCGAACAAAAAGAAAATACTCGTGTATTATAGTTCATATACGGCGCGTAAACAATGCATTTACCGTAGCTGGCAAAGTGATTCACCTCTTATTGGTCATACACATACTTGGATCAGCATATTATACTATAGTTTAGCCAGCCCCTCTCGGCAATTAAAAGTAAATCATCCCGTGGCGCAGTGCTTTGACAGAGCTACTCCTTCTTTTCTCGATCCAAAGTAGCAGCATACGTTCCAAGAGACTTTGCACCCACACTGGGGCTTTCCTTGCGTGGGGTGGGAGGGGAAAAAAAAAACCATCCCCTACCGAGGCTCTTACCCCACGCACTCGCAGATCTGTCTTTCCCAATTTCAACGAGGAGCCGTATTAGCCGAGCCACGTCACGTGTATCCCCTCGAGGGACGGGAGTAGGTACACTTCTTCCAAGTAAAAACTGACCGAACACGCGAGCGCTTGATCCGCGGGGGATGTAATCGGAAAATTGGAGCTCGAGGGATATGTCGTCATCTCGTCTCGCTTACACTTTGCAATACAAGTTTTTCCCATTGCACACCACTGGTTTAGCGTCGTCACCTGCAGGGGATGATTCAAAGCTTCGAGTCCACAAAGGGCTCTTTTTTTTTACACGTCGTTCGACGCGAGTTTTTCCCCGTAGGAATTTCACTACGTCGATTAATCAACATAATGTTGTGTACTTGCTTTGTTTGTTCAAGTACCTGCATGGGTTGTGTGCAAAGATGATAAAGGTTCAGGCTTTGGGGTCTACTTGTTTTAGCACGCTGATCCCTCCCGTGAATACGAAACACCGAGCGGATATACCGTGTTTGTATGCGCGGCACCTACGAGAGGAGCACAGCTGTTGTGCATCGCATTAAAATTTGCTTGACCCACGTGAATCGTAATGACTGGATTTTTCGAGCGTGTAGGTGGACTAAAAGAAAAAAGAAAAAAAAAAAGTTAAGCTTCATTTATTTTTTAATCCGTGCACCAGCAGAAGAAATGATAATTCATAGGAGGTCGTCAAACTTGCTCGACCGAGTACAGGCAAGGTCCCGATGTAAACGTATAAAAACTCCGAGGCTCCTCCAAGAGGCCACCACAATCCGTATATTCTCTCGACAGGGACTATATTTAATAAGCACACGGAGACGCAAATCTCTCAAAGGCACGTTACACAAATAGGCGCATCCCTTCGGTCCTTAGCGAGCATGTACTCATACGAACACAAGTACCTACTTACGCATGAAGATTTTTTTTTTTTTTTTTTTTCTATTTTTTTCATCCGCGCCTTAGTGCAAGCCTTTACGCACGCGCGTCCCTTTTCTCGCTCGATTTCCCTTCGTACAAGTGTGTGTGCAGTAGCTGCTCCGCCGAGGAAAAATGAGAAGCTGCAAGGTTTCCACGAGTAAGAGAGAGGGGGAGGATTAGGTTAGGTTTACGCGCGACAAGCCACCCCCAACCCCCTCTTCGTCCGACGTAAATAGTTCAATAACGGCGAGCTTAAGGCCGTAAGCTGCTTTTACGGCCTGATGCTGGTGTATACTCGGGCGTCCCTCCTACATATATATATATACCTACTTTGAGTATATCTGCGCGCCACTATACCACCGTGGGCGTGTACACCCACCCACGCGCTCTTTTCCATATTGAAATATTTAATGTTTTTAATAGCTAGTCGATCCCCCCTCCTCCTCCTCCTCCTCCGAAGAATAAGAAGTTGGGAGAGGACTTTTCTTATCTGCATCTGTTCACTGCGGCGACACTTTTTCTTTTTCTCTTGCCAGGGAAGAGAAAGAGGAGGCTGAGGTAATCCCGCATTGTCCATCCGGGTTTTTCTGTCCTTCGGTGGAGCAATTTCTTATATACATATTATATATATAATGTACGCGAGGTCGTCGATGCTGTTTTTCTTTTCTTTCCGTGTGATGTATATTGTGTGTATATATGTGTATATATATGGATGCTCGGCATGTATATATACTTGCAAGGGGTGAGCGCGGGAAAATCCCTTTGACGAGGAAAAGAATGAACTTGGTGTAATACACGGCAGCGAATCGATTAGTCGCGTTGTTGTTGCGAGAGGAGTTTTTTCCGATGCCACCGCGAAACTTGCTCGAATTTCCATTTCTCTTCGTTATCCCTCCCTCCCCCCTCCCCCGACTCACTGTTCATTTTCTTACTTGTGTTTGGGTAATGAAAGGGCTTTGGCTCTTTTTTTTTTCTTTTTTTTTTTTTTTTTTTTTTTCATCTTCGTGCAATGGCTTTTTTTTTTAAGGGTCCGCGTCCGATACCCAAGAACGATTAATTTACTTCCTCGTTTCCGAGGGATTGAATCGACTCGATTGTTTTTTTCATTTAATATTTGAAATTATGGTTAGAGTGCAATGATATACTTATCGTCAACGACAAAATAGACTTTGGAAATCAGGCAAAAAGGGCCATACCTGCAACAGAAAGAAACAAAAAATGCCAAATCAATTCACTTTGATCCCTTGATTAAGTATACATTTGGTAAGTATTGTAATATAATTTGTTTTCCATGCATTGTATACACAGGAAAACCCCAATCACATAAATCTAGAAAAACAATATATAGTTTAAATTTAATTGTTGAAGAATGTATTTTTTCCCATTTCTCCCGTACAGCTACACTCGAGTAATCCTCCAAGGAACTGTAACTCCGTCTCATGCACAAACACCCGCAAAGCCGAACAGAGAGGAACATCATCGCACGGGATTAACCTCGGCTGATTGGCGATAAAAGCCCAAGACGCGACAGATCCCTCTTATAAATTATATGCCCACCCACGGGCGAAAAGGCTTACCACATTATACCCTCGCACGTCTGCGCATACACATTATTATTGTTGTTATATTTCAGACTCGATTAAATCGGGATACTCCACCACCCCGGACTAGCGAGCGCTTTCTGGATTACAAACCATATCGCGCTCGCGCTCACCTGCAATGTGCTCGTAATGCCCCACCGTACAATATGATGGGCGCGCCCTGCGAAAATAACGCGCGCGTGCCGGGACGCGTTGGTTCGGGGGCCAACGAGGGCCTCCTCGCGTGGAGGGAATCTCGTACACACGATAGTAACTCGCGAGGAATTGTAAACACTCGCTCGCGTTGTCGATCTCTGGATTTTCGGGATCGCGGTGCTCGTCTGCATTTCGAAGCTTTTAGAGGAGGATTTTGGCGGAGGCGAGCTGGTGGTGTGCAACGGTCGTGTTGTACTGTACGGCGCGCTCTAGACGACTTGGCGTACATTTACCTATTATAATACAGAAAAGTGGTGTGGCGCACGTCCCCGGAATAAAAACCCCCCCTGAAATATCGCAGTCCTCGGGACCACCTGCCCGTGTAATGCACACTCTCTCCTCTCGGGGCTTATTTGGAATTTCTTCGGAATACACGTGTATAATCGTTAAGGTGCAAAGATGCTCCGAAACGAAGATTCGACTATCGGAGGGAAATCAAGGGATCCAGGTCGCGCGAATCAGTCCATCAGAGCCGGCCGAGTGCTCCTTATTTTTCCCTTCCTTTCCGACCCGACAACGAGAGATCAAAAGTCTCGGCTCGGCAGTTCCCCGCATTTGCATATAAATAGTCGGTCCGGGGGCTGCGATAGCCGAGCACCTTACATGTATATATATATACGAGCTGACATTGTATATACATACGCTAGACGCGGGTATATACAAGTATATGTATAATATAACACGTACACTGCAGCCAAGGCTCTGTATATGCACTCTCTTTGGACGCTCGTTTGCTCGAGGGGCTCCTTTTTTCGCGCATTCATCGGGCCGAGGCTGCGCAAGCAGGGAGTTTGGTCGGAGATCTAGAGTTGATTTTTAGAGTGAAAATATAATCTCTTTTTCACAGGCACTGTTCCTCAAGTCGGTGCAAAAAGTGTAGGCTTTCGGGGAAAAAAAGAATAGTCTTGCGATTACTGAACAGAGTACCTACCAACTTGTTCTCAAGTGCGAGTTTTATCGTTTTACAAAAAACCGACAAAAATGAACCAATTTGTATGAAGAAAGTGCGAGTCAAATCAAACGAGTGTATTGGATTATCAAGCGCATTCAGCAAACGACGCATCTCATGTGAAACGACAGCAATTAAAATCAACGAAATCCTCGTCACCGCGGCGCGTTAAATTCCACCAACAGTGTCAAATCAAAGGAGAATCGCAAGAAGCCGACGACACCAAACTCGAGAGCCCATTCGAAGGACTAGTATAAAGGCAGCACCCCTAGGCGCGCGTCATCCCCAAAATCCACGAAACGACTGCTCTCTCGCGCGGATACACGAAAACACCGCAAATACAACCCGAATCCTCAATACGGGGCGTAAGCCTTTCTCCCAAGGAAATCCTCCTCCACTACGAGAAAGGCATATATGTATATACACTAGTATTATTGTATAATATATCCCTTCCAATTGAATTTCCATAAGCCCCTTGATACTCGGGCGTAGCTGTTCCAACGGGCACCGAGAAAAGAAAGCCCGGCACTCAATTAAGGAAGACTAAGCTCGGCCCATCCTACACCCCGCTTTCAGGTGTACGGAGCCGCGTGTCTCCCAGACGTCTCTACTTAATCGCGCGCAACACCTGAGCCCGACCTTGTTCCCGATAAATAATACACAGGGCCTCTATCGTCTTTGTCTTCCTCTCCCACCCCCCTCTCTTTTTTTTTGTACGGGCGCACGGGAAATTTGTCGCATCCTCCGCAGGAGATGGGCGAGGGGGTGTCCCGTGTGTTATGTATGTACGTATTTTAGTGAAATATGCACGGGGAGGGCGAAAAAGAGGCCCTCGCCTGTTTGTCAAAATTCCTATCATATTTATATCAGCCGGGGGCCTTGCATTATTCAACGCTCGCTCGCACGGAGACAAGGGGTACGTGTATGTGTATTTTTAAGACTAGGCTGTGGGGGTGGCAAGGAAAATGCCAAAAAGTGCGTGAACCGACGACGTGGAGGAGAAAAATGCGAGCCTAAGTGTCGGGAAAGTGCCGCTGTGCTTTTTTTTTTTTTTTTTTTTTTTGGATGGATTGGACGTTTCACTGTACGAACAGTGGATATCCGCCAAGTGTTATTTAGAGAGAGCACGTATAAACTGTGATTCGGCGTTATAATCACGCAATGTAGCTGGAGAAAAATGAAAAAAAAAATCGAGGATTTAATTAATTTCGCTGATGGCTCGAGGGGAGTTGCAGTCACGTGATTACGCCACGGACGGAGAGGAAGGAAGGGTTCTTGAAAAAAAAAAAAAAAAACTGTCCTTTCGCGGTTTGTCACGATTAAATCGCGGGTGCACTTTGAACGAAGAAGTGTGCGATTTTTACACTTTACGTATGCGTACAAGGACCATGTACTTTTCTCTTGGAGCTAATCGTTGAAAATTGTCCGCGTTATCTATAATATAAATTTTCCTTCCCTTCCCCACCCATATTTTTTCTTGCTTAACGAGCTCGCTATATAATAGCAGTGACTTCCATTTCAGCGCTTCGTCGTCATCATTTCTAAGGTATAACTGTGACTGATATTTTTCGAAACTCGAGCACCTGAGGGAGTACCAATCAATTCATTAACGATCACGATTTTTCCATCGATAAATTGCGCGCAGTATATATACGGTCGTTAATTGTTGTAATTTTTCGTCTACAAAGAGACAAAAGTTCATCTCTTTTTTTTTTGTTTAAAAAATTGTGAAAATTAAGCTCCCGAGTAATTAATACCGATTTTAACAAGAACTACTGCTGGTGCATTTTAAGAGGGAGGAGGAGGGGGGGGAGGGTTGCTCTAAGTAAAACAAACGTCCTTAAATTTCCACTGGCAGGCAGTTAATTATTTTCCAACCTCTTTACCCCAGCCTCCCGCTAACTCTTGTCTATATGTATACGTGCTTGGAAGTAAGGAGATATTATCTCGGGACACTTTTATAAGCTGCTCCAGCCTAACAATGAAAAATGAAAAAGAGAGGAAGACCGAGAGAAACGCGGGAGCATTACGATGATGATGGCACAGCAACAACAGCGCGAAGCTCGGGACGGGCTTGGTGGTGGATCTAACGGACACAAGAAGCCGTCGAATCAGTGTGTCTCTGTGGTAGGTGTTGTAACATCACGCAAACCGGGGTATATTTTTGTAATTAAAAGTGTCTGTTATATACGCCTTGGGATTAACTGCGAGAAGACGAATGGGATCTGCTCTGATCAATTATACTTGCCTACTTATTGTTATGGTGATTAATTGGGTACCAAAGGCTTTGTTTTCCGTCCATCAATCGCGTGCAGTGACAATATTCGCTCGAAAAAGTAGGTACACGTACCTCATTGCAAATGAAACGAGAATTTTTAAGGAACGGATTCTCCTTTTTTTCCCCCGTCCCTTCTCTAATTTTACTTTCCGAGTACTGCAAGACGCGAAAGTGGCTGCCGCGCTTTTTTCGCAGCTATACGCGGCGGCAGCTGGTCTTTACTGCCATCACCAGCGGAAATGACTGGGCGAGCAATCTGGCTCTTCCTCCTCCTCCTCCTCCTTGGTTTTTCGCGCACGAGCGGAATCGTGTACTCTATTTTTTTTTACTCTCGTAAAATTCTCTCGGTGGTGGTGGTGGTGGTTAAGGTTTTCCTTGAAAATTGAGCTCCGAGTGTTTTTGCCGGATTTAAAGTTGATGGAAGATACGTGAAATGAAGCCACCAGTGATGGTTCAATATAAATACTAATATGGACCATTTTGCAAAAATCATTTAAATTACAGTTTTTAGTGCATAAATCGGTATGGTCCTCCGCTTCCACAGCACGTGGAGGTTTACATGGTTTGTTCACCGGCAACAGCAGCGGCTTGAAAACCCTCCCAAGCTCCTTTGCCCAAACGACAGCCGGACCAAGCGACATTGCGCTTCACGCAACTCTGAATTTTATCTCTCCTCCCACCCCCTTCTCTCTCTGCTAACCCTTCATTTCTTTGCTCGTATCGCTCTTTTAGCCTCCCTCGTTGACTTTATTTTAATTTCAAGCTCCGCGTATGACGTATACACCAAAAAAAAAAAACTCATACATTTATGCGCTCGGTCGAGCGAGTGGCCGAGCTTTTTGCCGCGTCTCCGTTTTTCCGACCCTCCCTTTTTTTCCCCCGTCCCGCGCGTGTGACGAGCGAGCACATAATGTATAGACGCGCATACCTGTACATGCACATCCACGTATATACGTGCAGACACTCACAGGAAGGAAGGAAGGATGGAAGAGAGAGAGAGAGGGAACGAGGAAAAGTGGCCGGAGGCGATTAAAAAGTTTCATTAACACCGGCGTCGTCGGTCCATCCCGTTCTTTTCCATATCCACATACGTACACGTGGGGTTAGAGTGACGATGCTTGCCACGGGGCGAGGAAATGGAGTGCGCCGATCCTCCCCGTATCCGTTCGACACGCTCAATTTCATCGAGTTTGCCGACGTGCCAGTCGTCCTCCTCGTCTGTTTTTTTTTTTTCCCGTTTCATCCCTCCCACCCGCCTCGTGCTTTTCTCCTTTGTCTACGCCTTTACGAGGGAGCTAGGAGTTGCGCTCGTGTGCACCCCCCGCTTATCTCGTTTTTGGGCGCCGCAACGTTGTTTACCGTGATGTACCGTCGGGGAGGACCAAGGAATGCGACCCTATGAGTCTCGTACGTGGCTTTGGCTCGGATATTACTTTCGACTCAAGTGTGATTTTTCATCTGCTCGGTACAAACGGATTGATTTTTCATTCAATACCCAACTGTACCCAACCACCCCGAGCAGTCGATCAACTTATACTTTCTGTGTATACTTGTGTAAATCATTCGCCCCGGGGGAAAAAAAAAAGAGATGCCGGAAAAGCAGCGTCATGCGCGTGCATAAATATATATACGTAACTGCACGTATGCGCCGCGGTGTGCAATGAAATCTCGGAGGAGCGTGTAGGGTTTGATTTCGGGGGTGTATACGGCCGATGCTTGGGGGGGGCGTGTGCAGGCGCTCTGGAGCGAGATAACAAAAGAAAAAAAGGTTGAGTAAGAAAAACAAGGGGAAAGCGGGGTATCTATGGTAGAGTGTGTACACGCGTGGTGTGTATTTATAGGGGCCGATAGAGAGTTTGGGAGAAGACGAAGAAGAAGGAGAAGCGAGCAGTGGCTGCAGGTAAATCGAGCGAAAGCAAGGGGGTGAGCTTATTCCTCCTCTGTCCCGGCGTTCCGCCCACTGGGCTTACATTTATCTCTCTTGGTGAGTGTGTGCCCTTCATCGCCGTCGTCAGCGACGTGTGTGCATGTCTGACGATAACAACTTTAAATGATAAGTAAAAAAAAAAAAAGGAGAGGGAAAGTGCGATGGGGTGGGAGTCGGGCAGGGGAGGGTGATAATAAATGTGTGGATGTACGAGTCACACAAGGATCGAGTGTGGCAAAGAAACAATCATATTTTTCGAGCAATGACACGGACACACGCGGGTAAAAAATAAATCTCAACAATCATTTGTGTCCCACATCGAAACGTGGACCTATTTATATGGCATGCCCTTATTGTCGGTGTATGCTTGGACAAATAAAAAAACAAAAACGACTCACATATAAGAGATCATCTTTTTTAAGACTATAATATATCGTCGAGTGTCTCATATCTCTGACTAGGCATGAACCAACTGATGGTGCATCGTATGTAAAGATATAAGTAATAAATTGTTTGGTATGAAAATTCAAATGAATGATTTTTTAAAAGTTTTCATAGTTTCGATCGGGAAAAGCACTTTACTGTCATTGGGTCATACACGACAACGCTCTGCTCATATAATGACGGTACGAGAGACACCAAAGACTCGAATCGAAGTGTGGGTGTGTGTATCTACTTGATTTCGAGAGGCCCTCGTTCCGCTGAACTGAGCCAACATCAAAACCTGCGACTCATCGTATCTACCACTCGTATAATATTGACAACCTATAAATGGAGTAGCTTTTCGTGCAACGACGATAATCAAACAAACGTAAAAAAAAAAAAAAAAAAAAAAAACCCACTCAAACGACATAAACACCATATAGTTTAAGGAGAGCAAACAATTTTAATTGATAAACATGTGTTGGATGAAATAGGAAAAAAAAAACAAATTCTACCATGTACGCGCCGAGAAGATTGAAACGACAAATGGCTCTTTAGTACAAAGCATCAAAAAGAAAAAAAAAATCACGTAAGAGACGGGGGCCTGTTTTGCCGCATCATTCGCGAGGACGAGGGTCATCGATCAAAGGGGCGAACTTGTGTATACGTGTACCATAATCGCAAGTTCATCATCACCCCTGCGGCACAGAGAACCGATTCGCAAAATCAATGGGCACACGCTGTGTGGTGGTGGCGCCGGCCGCAACAACCGCGCGATCCACGTCACTGCGGCTCCATCATTGGCTTAATTGTTATACTTTAGAGTACACGTAAAGGCCCATTAACGAGAGAACATTGGCGGTCGAGGAAAGGTCGCGGTCGACCATTTTTATAATATTTCACGCGCAAGTGTGCGCGTTGATGTACGTGGTGCTCGGTCACGATTAGAGAGAGAGAGCCGATGGGCGATCTATATACCTACCAGTGCACGGGAGGGTGCGCGCACTTAATTACCATAACGCGGCGTTTGTGAAGCTTCTGCTGATGCTTTTCCGCTTGTAACGATGCTCCGAGGGGCAGAAGCTTCACTTACGAATACAATTTTTCGATGCCTCGGAGGGATGGTGGGATGTACGCTCGGTTAGCTGGCTGACTGTGCTTAATTGGACGGAAAATGCGTTTTCCGCGCGATCGATCGTTAACTCGTGTAGTCTGTGACGTTGCACGCGTGTAAGCACAACAGAGAGGAAGCTGCTATACCTTCTTGCTTTCAATTACTCGGAATTTGCTGGCTCTTACCGGGGTGGCTTAGGTTTTTACGAGAAAACTTTCGGGTCTTGAAGTTGTGGCTATAAAATGATAAGCCTTTGTTGAATTTAATTTTGCTTCTTTCCATTGTTTTCTTTTTTTTCTTCTTTTTTTCAAAAAACCTTATTTAGTGAGTAATGATCCGAGGACGAAGGCTTCGAAGGCTGTACAGTACTCGACAAGGTGTGTATAATCGCAGGGGCATCAAACTAATTTGACACGCACGCGAACAAAAGCAAATAAATCATCGGGTGGCAAGAAAATACAGCATCGAAAAGGGGGGAGAGATCAGTTTCTTCCGCCGTCACTGGGCGAGACACATACGTAAGGCTTTCTGGACCAGTGGGACTCGATCGAGCGTGCGCTTATCGAGCTAACTCTACGCGTACGTATATATTATTATGTACATGCGTCACGAGCACGGTAAGTTTTGGCAAATTTACTTTTACTCCACGCGAGCCAGCCCCGAAGATTTTCTATCGTTGCAGATGAGACGTTGAAAGAAGCCCCAAAGGGCTTCGGATGGAAAAAATTACCTTCACGATTCAATGGTAGGTACCCCAAACATCGGAGCAAAAAATATAACCAGCCACTACAATGGAACAAGAACGGAATTAACACGAAGCGCTGATGCTGAGCCCGAGCTAGTGGAAACGAAAACCAGAGAGAGAGAGATCTGCAGAGGAAAAGGAGGGTGAGAGGAGAAGAAAACCACTTAATCTCCAGAGAGAGAGAGAGTAGCGATGCACCGTATATACTCGCAGCAGCTCACCGGCGTTATTTCTTCATTTAGGTCCCTGGTCTCGAGAGTCAGCCCAGCGGGTGTATAGGTCTCGGGCGCAAAAACGATACACACACACACGCGCGCGTGCCTTTGGGTGCGCGTGTGTTGTATAAACGTTCGTGAGAAAGCATCGGACGTGTCCCCCTGTACCATCATCCCCAGTTCTCGAATCGAGGAGCAACCAACGAGCCACCACCCCCTACCCCCCGCTGAGCGCGGAAACGTATATATTTTATTAAAACCGAGAGCCTTGGCTTATATATATGTGGAGGTACCTTTTGTAGGTGTATACGTATACGTGTGTATACACTCGATTTCTTTGGTGGCCATTTTTGTGCCCAGTCACACGAGCGTTGCCACACACATATATTTTTACGACGCGAACGCTTACATTTTGTACCACTGCGCGTGCTTTTTTTTCTTACTCCGTTGGATGTATACATATGTGTGCACGGGAATGCGCGACGATGAGACTCGTGATTTGTGAATTTGGTCTGACTCGACGAAAAATTGGCCACACGGGGACTTTTTTTTCTTTTCGCTGCAACGAGAGAGCGAGGGACTTTTATTTTTTCCTCTCGAAACGTGTACAGGTGAACAAAAAAATCAACTCCATGGATCTCATCTTTCGCTCCCAGAGTCAAAAAAAAAGAATCAATCGCGCGTCTGATTTAGTTTTAATTGTGATCGATAGTTGGGGTGTCAGCCTCGGTGTAACGTTATAAAAGTATATACATATATACCCATGGATGTATCATTACCGAGGCATACGTCGAGGATACGGTGAACAATGAAACTGTTCGAGCGGAGCTCGGCATGTGTGTTTCGACTCACCCCCTCCCTTCTGCTCCTAAATTTTATTATGGAATTTAAAAACCGATCAATCATTTTGGGGATCATTACTTATTTGGAGTAATAATAGCTCCGCTCGAAGCACCGTTTCGGGTCCTTGTACCACAACTGTGTATGTATTATGCACAGCCACATATGACGTACGTATTGTATATTATGTGCATTGTGCCCAGCTCGATTTGTTAATTAAAGGTCGACAGTTTGGTATATTTATATATAGCCACGTGAAAAGCGTTGATTAAAAATCCAAGTGAAGAAAACAAACGACGAATCCAAACATCAGCAGACGTCGAGCAAACGCGGGAATTTCAACTTGAAATTTAATTTCTCCCCTCATTTTTATCATTCGCGCTGCGTTGCCGGCATAAATACTGCGCCACTTTTTTTAGTTTTTGTGTTTCCACGAGATGTACATCTCTCCGTGCCCCCCGCTCTCCAGGGTTGATGGTTACACTCGTACAAATTAAAAGAAAAAAAAAATAAGGCGCTGTTTACGGTAACGAGAAAAATACCCTCGGCAATGAATCAATTTGAATCGTCCACACAAGCAGCGCGAGACCCCCAGTATGATTATTCTTCCGCGCAATTCTGTACACATCCCACACGTGTATTGCCGAACCGCTCGCAAGTAAAACAGAGAGAAAAACCTCGTGGAGCGGACTCGTGATTTCACCTTTCATTTCGACAACAAAAACCACACGCGTAAAATCAATACGGTATAATATGTAGACGCGCGCGTGCCGAACACCCTGGAGCTATACGTGTGTACGCGAAACCTATATGTATATTTTATTCAAATATCCTCCGCAAACACAAAACGGAGAAACAATCCAATTTTCCCCGATGCAAAAACAATGGGCAAAGCGTAGATATATATACTGCAAACTGTGCACGGCTGCTGACTTGAACTTTGTCCCCGAGACGAGAAAAATACACCTGTTTTTTTTCGCGCACTATATATACCACCACACGTATACGGAGGTTACGAAGGGGCACGTTGATTCCTCGCTTCTTTTACTTTTTTCGTGATTTTCGATACCAAGTGTCACCCTCACCCTCCCGTTAATTCGAGCTTGGCACTTCTCCTTCATCTTCCCCGTATACAGCTAACCGATCCCTTCTCTCTTGAGCAATACACGTGCACATAGTCAACCCTCGTCCACACACATACGTACGGGGGGGGGGCGTTTAGCTGCCCCGGGGGCGAGGAAGCGCTCAAGTGGCTCCAGCATCCACCCCCCCCTGTATATCTCCTCCCTCGCCTGGCACTATATATATATACGCCAGACTCCGCTACACTTCCCCAAGTAATGACTGCTATCTCTCTCTCTCTCTTCCCCCATGCATATATATGTATACCTATACACACCCAACGAAATATCGAGTTCATGCTTGGAATATACACGTAGGTATATATATCGAGTCTTACGGTTTGCGGAAAGCTTTTTCTCTTTTGGCTGGCGTCTCCGGCGCGCGCGGGTCCGTACAATCTGAATTTGAATCGCGGACGAGATTGATTAGATCGAGCGCCGGGGACTGTAATCAGCCGATCGGGAACGCGTTATATACGCGTGCAGTCACTCTCTCTCTCTCTCTCTCCCTCTTTGATTAAAGTAGCGCCCATTCGATTGTAAATTTAATGCTCGGCGCGCGTTTGCGAAGGTATTTCACCGATGTGGGGAACGAAATGATGTACTGCGATGTACCGTTGAAAAGCTGCGAGGGAGTAAGTATAAAGAAGAAGAAAAAAAGTTTTCCATTCACGCGCGTAAAAATATGTATACATTATTCGGCTCTTTCGCTCCTCTCTTTTTGTGTGTAGCTCCGACGCGACCGGGGAAGGAGAGACGGAGATTTTCAATCGCAGGCAGGGAATTAGCAATGGAAAAAAAAAAAAAAAGGAGCCACGCACGACGAAGGAGACTTTAAAGAGGGAGAGTGAAAAAAGTGCCACGCAAATATATGTATATAGTCCTCGAAACTCAAAAGGGACGACGTGCATGTATATATAGGTACATGTTTTATAGTACGGAGAGGCTGAAGTGGCGCAGGGAGGGAGGCAGAGCTCTCTAAGAACCCTTGAAAATATGAAACATCGCCGGGCGCCCATCAACGCCACGTTGCAGATACAGACCGAGAGAGTATTTTCACGGTTGGAAAGGACGAGGACCGCAGCAGCTACGGCTTACGCGTTATGCATGTAGTATACATTATATGAAGGATACAGCTATATGTATGCAGCTCGCAAGAGTGACTTCTCTTTGGGGAAAGTTTGCGGGGTTGTGTGTGTGGAGGGGAAAAAAAAGGGGGCACGCAAATTTATGGGGCGGCAAATGCCGAGGCGTCTCAAACTGCCGTGCGGTGTGAATTTTTTGAACCCATACGGAGGGCAGTTGTGTGGTTGCAAAAAAAAAAATAGGTGGTTCTCGGACGGAAGGATACACGCTCGTAAAGGTGAGGGAGAACATTGTTTCGCACTGGGATTTTGGTGGGTTTCGCGAGAAAATAAACGCGTGGGGGCCGAGATAAGGATTTTAACGGGTGGAGGAACGGATGTACTTTTCTTTTTTTTTTGGCGGAGGTTTATGTCATATACGGCGTCGATGCGGGGGGGGGGGAGATAAGGGTTTTACGCGGTGTCGTTTCAGAGTGGACGCTGGTGCTTACGGGCTTTTGGATCTGATTTGGAACAAATTGCGTCGTCAGGTGGAGTTTTTTATTTTTTTTTTATTTAAACAGAATTTGCACGGCTGTACATGGGAAGTGAAGAGACAAATGAATGGCCTTGGCTTGTCGTTTCGACAACAGCATTGAGATTTTACGATTTTCCGATGCAATTATTGAGTACTCGCCCCATAGGTGCCAGCTTGCGGTGTGAAAATACAAAAATTTACATGTCTCGTCAAGTGTAAATGACAAAGGGATGTTCTTCGATTTGAGAATACAGTTTTAAGAGACACCTTATGGGTCATTATCGCGTATCATGTGTCTTGGAGTGAAAACAAAAAAGGTCAATAAATGTTCCATCGAAAAATCACTGAATGAATGAAAAGAAGCAAAAAGGAAAAATATTTGCATTACTTATAATAAAATTTATTAAAAAGAAGCAACAAAACAAAAAAAATGATTAAGTGTGGCATTTATCACTTAAGTGATAAGATGATTGATTACCACAAAAAAAAATGATTGATTTTCTTAATGATTTGAGATAAATTTTTCCAGACTCATGATTGTCCGTGTGTATATCTGGTAACCTTTTGGTATTTTTAAAAGTTTAAAAAATACAAGCGTAAGCATAAAAAAATTTGCAAAAGAAAACCAACAGGTTATTATTATTCGCCACATGTCTGAAAAAGCTCTCCCACCCCTCTGCTTTCACAAAAAAAAGTAGAGTTAAAAGGGTAATAAAAAATTGAATTTATTGCGCGAAACGGACCATCTGCTCGTGCGGGTGTTAAAAAAAAGGAGAAGGAATAAATAAAAAAAGAAAGAAAAAAAAAAAAAAGACCGGGGAGGAGCACCATTACGTTTCGGAGCCTACAAAATCCGACTTTACATCTTCCAATTTTTTTTTTCTCTCGCTCCTTTCCTACATGTATCCTCTCTTCCTTCACCAACGCGCATATTACGAGCCGCGCGAATGTATCGTCGGTGGAGATAAAGCAATTTGTCGCCGTGAATTTCTTTTATACACGCCCGTCAAACGATAAACGAGCCTCGGCCGCGACTTTAGGCATCGTAATATACCTATAACGCTTACGCATGCGTGTGATCCCTTTTTTTTTATTTTTATGTGTCTCCATCCTCTTTTTTTTCCTCGTCTCCGCGCAAATACGTCAAGACGATCGATGAAATATTGCGCCCACGATCCGCTCCCGAGTCTTTTAAAATGTAACTTTGCGCGCCCCGTTACCATTGTCCTTCTTCTCCGACACGCGACGTATTATTCATGAAGGCCTCTCTGATGGGCTGAAAAACTTTTACGTCCCAGCGAGGGGCTCGTGATTGAGATGCACACGCTAATTTTTTGTAACTGCCCGACGCAAGCAAAATTATTGGGTTGTTGCCTCCGACTCGGCCCACGCTTTTCGTTGCTACTTTGCGTCGGGACATTCTTTTAAAAATTAACTATACGCTATTTTTATGGAATACGAAATTGCATTTAAATAATCAGATTGCCCATCATACCAAAGACGTGTGTCGTATCTTGGAAGGCAGGGGAAATACGTACCTGCAACAGAAAAAAAAAACAAATCATTGCATTTATGAAATAAGATCATTGAAGATAAATTTAAAAAAAAAGTCATCCCGCGAATCTCCCACTCCTCGTTCTTTTGTTACCCAAGTTTGCTAAAAATAATCGAGTGCACGCAACGAAAGAGAGAAAAAACAATCACACAACACGAGCCTTTGCCTCACACGCGTGGCTAAGCAATCAAAAAAAAAAAAAAAAAAAAAAAAGAAAAAAAAGAAATCAAACGCGCGGTCACGTACGGACGCTTCTGGCAAGCACATATCGACGCCTGGGAAGAAGACAATTCCAGGGACATGTACTGCGAGCAAGACTATTCCAACTCAGTGCTGTCACGAAAAGAAATCCACCACGTTATATTGCGTCGAAGACAATTCCTGAGCTCTGTAATGAGACGAAAACAATTCTAGCGAGCTGTGCTGCGTCGAAGACAATTCCTCCACGTCACTTGCGTCGAAGAGAATCCCTGAGCTCTGTAATGAGACGAAAACAATTCCAGCGAGCTGTGCTGCGTCGAAGACAATTCCTCCACGTCACTTGCGTCGAAGAGAATCTCTGAGCTCTATAATGAGACGAAAACAATTCCAGCGAGCTGTGCTACGTCGAAGACAATTCCTCCACGTCACTTGCGTCAAAGAGAATCTCTGAGCTCTGTAATAAGACGAAAACAATTCCAGCGAGCTGTGCTGCGTCGAAGACAATTCCTCCACGTCACTTGCGTCGAAGAGAATTCCCGTGCTCTGTACTGCGACGAAAATAATTACTCCATGATAACTTGCAAACAAAATTATTTCTCTGCTCCATGCAGAGATAAAGAAAATCCCAGCGCCCTTTGATGTGACGAAGTACCACCATGCCATGCTGTGACGAAGGAAACGCTGAGACTTTGTTGAGAAAGTAACATAAAATAATCAAGTAAATATGCTAGCAGGTAAGTTCAATCATTTCTAACCCCAAGCTTCCCAAAAGTACGAATCTATCTGGGTTGACCTGTGTTAATCATCTAAGGATAAATAGATATATAAATAAATAAATAATCTGATTCGGTAGTGAGTTAAAGAGGATAAATAAAAGAGAAGAAGTGACGTCACTTATGAAAGGCCACAAATATTTTAAAACATAGTATGGCCTTTGTTGCAATAATTGATACGTGCCATATAAAACCTCCTAAAAGATTTTAAAATTGTCAAAGACATAACATTGTGTTTCAACTTATTATAAATGGGGTGAAGGTATCCTTAACCTTAAGTATTCCCACTAGATATTTCTGATTTGCAGCTTTAAACCCCCCCTCCCAAAAAAAATATAAAATTTTATAATTTTACGTTTCGGCGACAATAGAAATATTTATATATTGTTCAGCGCACGGTGGCTCGCTCGGCTAGGTCGTGAATAGATACGCGGGAGACCGTGGTTCGATTCCCGGCCATAGTGCGACTTTTTCGGGCAAGTACCTCTGTGATTTTTTACATGTGCTTTTTCACCACGCAATGCTCCTCGAGGAGGTGTTTAGGCGACCTTCTCGCAGCATAATTGCCTAATTACCTCCTACCCCCCTCCCAGTACTGGGTGGCCTCCCATCCCTTTCTTTGTCCCTTTCCCAAGTGCTAAGTGCCCATAGTAGTGCCCTTATCAAAGGAGCCGGACGTAAAGCACTATAATATATAAAAAAAAAAAAAAATTTATATATTGTGTACTTCACACGGTATTAGTCCATTTTATGGGTAAGCGTATGTTTATTTAGTACGTTTTCAGTGTTTAATGAGGTCGACAAAAGTGGAACATTTTAAATTTATTTTTCATAATAGTGTATAGAAATATTATATTTCTTACCGAGGGCGCAAAGTACGCTCAAGGACGGTAATCTACTTTGTGCCCGGATGAAAATTGGTATTTTCTGCACTGTTTTTAGTGTAGAAAGTCCCATTTCCCATACACTAAGCGGAAAACAGTGTAGAATAATAGATTTCTTAAGAGTTTAGAAAGGCTTTGTTTGCAAGCCGCAGGCGATGGACGTACAGAGGTTGGTAAATAAGCCTTTACGAACGAGTTTTAATAAAAAATTTTATGGTATTCTTTGATCAATTGCAACTAAAAAACATATTTGTAAAATTGTTTGTATATTGCATCGTTTTCGTGTAAAAAATTTCTTAAGTTCGGAACCAAGACCTTTTGACAAATTTCGATAGCGTATTTCTTGGACCTAAGGGCATTATTTTTAATTCACCTGGGCTTACATTGTACCTTAGAGTATGTACTTTTAGATGAATAAAGATTTATAATGATTATCCGTCTAGCAAGCACGATATTGGTAATTAACGTAAGGTCATTTTTATACCCACTTTTCATTGACGCGTATGCCTATGTATGCACCAATAGACCTATAGATAGGTATACTTACATCGCATCAAGATATGAAAAACGACCTTGATCTGATCAACAATACCGTGATTGCTAAGCTGAGGATCATTATAAATCTTTATTTATCTAAAAGTGCACACTCTAAGGTAAAATTTAATCCCACGTAAATTAAAATACGCTATCAAAATACTTAACAAGATTATTTTTTTGTACTTTAGGAATTTTTTACTCAAAACCAATACAACGAACAAAAAATTTTACACATGTTTTTTCTCGGGATTGATCAAAGAATTCGATAAAATAATTTATTTGCACTTTTAAACAATACTTTAATTTGTTAACAAAAATAATTAACTTTCTTTACCTGACGATTTCCACTTTTCACCCTTACAATTCGTCATCAGGGGATCAAATCACATAGGAAAGCCCTTGTTGAAGGGCTGGCGGCCCATCGGCAATTGAAACCTACTGGGCCTCCTAACACGTAGCAAGCGATATTCGACTGTTTCGAGGCATAAACACTTCATTAATTGCAAGATATATTTTTGATTATAAGTTCTTTAATTGTCAAATGAATTTTTTACTGTACATTAATATTTTTGTATTATAGTGCAAAGTAATCCAGTTTGCGGTTAAAAAATCGCAAAAATTGAAGTGATTTGTGCTCACCTCAGTTATGCTGTGCGTAAATAAATCGAATAAAAAAAAGTATAAATAAAATAATAGTATCATTTCACCATATTCATGCAAAAAAGAAAGCACCTGTAAAATTAAATAAAATGGTAAGTGAATTGAATGTTATAATACGCGCAGTCTTACTCCATTCATTTATTTTGCTTCGCTGCAAAGTTTATATTACAGTTTTAGAAATAAAGCAACTTACAATCGAATACTTTTCTAACACACTGAGTCGAAAAGCAAGGTTTGGAAATGGTATTTAATGCTTGCGTTGCATGCATTGATATAATTAGCGCGGTCAACGAGGCTCCTCTGGCCTCGAGAATGGCCTTTTTCGTAACGACGCATTTTTATTCTTTGATAAATAGTAAAAAAACGACGGCCAAAGTTATAACACTTTTTTTTTTTCAACATTTATTATCTCGGAAAAAATATCGTTAGAAACTTGAAAATTTAAGAAAGTGTTCTTTTTAGCAATATTTGCCAGTGCTCCAAATTTTAGCGAGATCGGTTTTAAACTTTTGGAATTGTTAGCGAAAAATTTTTTATCTCCCTTAATTGCAAAATGCGCCATTTTTTTGCTAATTATTAAATTGTAATCAAACCAGTCTAGAAAAATCACAAAACTATTTAAGTTCAACGTTCCGTTGGAACTTTTATAAAAAACTAATTTTTACTGATTTTATAATGATTTCTTTGACGGTACTGGTTTATATATTATGCTTTACGCATACGTGACATAAACAGGTACCGTCAAAGAAATCGTTATGAAATCGGTAAAAATTAATTTTTTGTAAAAATTCTAACGGGACCTTAAATTTAAATAGTTTTGTTATTTTTCTAGATTGATTTGGTTACGATTTAATGATTAGCAAAAAAATGGCGCATTTTGCATTTAAAGGAAAAAAATTTTTTTTCGCTTATTCCCAAAGCTTAAAACCGATCCCTCTGAAATTTAGAGCACTTGCGTATATTGTTAAAAGCAATACTTTTTTCAATTGTCAATCCACTAGATTTTTTTTTTCCTAGATATTTAATGTTGAAAAAAATGAGTGCTCTAACTTTGTTCGCAATTTGCTCATAAACAATGGTATGTATCAGGTTTCAACGAGCGCTATTTTGTAGGTAATTACAAGGGAAACAAAAAACCTTTGAGCTATATATTACAAAAAACCCACTGGAGAGGAGATATTAAGGAAAAAGTAAAAAAAGCCTTTTTTTCTCATAAATTGTTAAATTAAAAAATGTTGCCCCACCTACTCAGACAGTGGATAACTAAATCTGGAATCAGCAAATTAATTTACTATTTATCAAAAAATAAAAATGGATCGCGATGAAAAAAAAGGTTATCTTGCTTCCTTTACTGCGCTAAATATTGTTATGAGCACTTTATGTATTTGAATGCAAGAGTTGGTACTACCTAATACGCGCCAAATAAATGCCAGTCCGCGCCAATAAAACTTCTTCTGCTACTAACCTGACCCTCGTACGTGACTAACACTCTCATTGTGTGTGTTGCTCATCAAAGTTCCGCCAACATTATAGAAGGACGAGTACGCAGTTGTATTGTATTACCGCACAGAACTAATTCGGATTGCTAATTATAAATATAAAGTGATTGTGCTACAACTAGAGTAATATTTCTGTCAACCATGAATGAGGCGGATGACGAGCTACACGGCTGTAAGTACCTCCAAGTTATGTTAATAGATATTAAGTAATACTAAAGTAAACAACAATACGCTTATCTCGCTACACAGAATAAAGTGTACGTAATAAACTAATAAAGGAAAGCTACGAAAAATGTATTTGCACGACAAAACGACGTGATAATATGTATGTACACGTAGAGGCTTTCTCTCAAAAGTAAGGTTTCCAAACATTGCAAAGGGGAAACTCTATTGTAAACAAAAATTACCCGAGAATCGCTGTTTTATTATCTCGTATCTCACTCATCAACGTGAAAACAATGCACGGTTATACGATGATACTAGTGAACTCATGCGTTTTCATGTAGCAACGAGCCATCACAAATACAATTATAACGTGACGATCGAGCTGTGTAAACAAACATCACCCATGAAACGCTATATTTTCATTTGTTACGGAAAAGTTACAGCATGGATATAGTTACTATGGTGCAGCCGTCCTCCTGCGTTCTGATTTAACCGTGTGGTGGTGAGCCGTCACACATAGTTGAGTCATGAATTTGTTTATACCAGTCTCCTCGTGTAACCGTGCTTTGTTCTCTCCATAGTTACATTCTCGACGCACACTTTTGGTATGCCTCAGAAATCTGGACCCAAAAACAGCGATTTACTATTGATGTTTGTATATTTTTTTCAATTCTAATCTCGCTCACTTTTTTAAAAAATTTTTCATAATCAGCTCAGATACACAAATGAATGCTGCAATCAGAAGCCAAAAATTTCTGTATAATATCATAGTGGTAATTTAGGCATTAGCGGTTCCTTCCGTTTCACATAAGCAGTGGTAAAATATAATGCTTAACGACTCGATTTTACCGAAGTACTGTCGTTTTTATCAATGGTGCGAAAAAATCCTGAACAAAGAATTTTTCAGTAATCACGTATTTCCTCACTTATGATTATTGCACTGTAGTTTATAACATGTAACTCAAAAAGCAAATAAGAGTCATTACTCATGGTTAATAAGCTATTCGTTTTCAGATAGTTACGACTGGTACAATCAGCACTCGCAACCTCTTGAAAAGGTTTCAAATGTTGAGGAGAAACTCCATTCACCAGTCTTGTGTCTTGGTAAAAATGGTTCCACATTTGATTTCAAAATTTCTTGTTTTGGTTCCCCATAAAATTTAATTATAAATGTACATGGTAAGAGAATGATATATGTATAATATTTTGTAGATATAAGCCATTCGGTCGAAAAAGAAGTATTTCCAACACTCTCAGTAAGCACATTATCAATTGAGTCATCTGTAATGTCTACAGATGTTTCAACAAAAAGTATCGATGATTTGGAAAACAGTGTTTGTGGATCAGTTTTGATGGAAGTTGATGAGTTTGGTATGAATAAAATCCAAAGTTCATCTATGGAGATAAAAGTGCGATAAAAAATATGTAAAAAAAATTCGATGTATGCATTAATTATTATTTATTTTTCTTCAAGAATCCTCTAGTGAGGCACGGAATCCACACTCAAGTGTTGCAGACAAACAAGAGGAGAGAAATCATAGTAATCCTGAAACATCAACATTTATTAATGAAGGTGAGTGAGTACGTCAGTAATCATTTGGTTTTCTCGCATATCCCGTGTAATATCAGTGCAATACTATGATAGCTCCTGGTTCTGCTGTTAACTAATATAGCGATAAAGTTAGTCGCTTTTACCATTGATTGGAACAATTAAGGGCAATTCAGTATATTTTTGAAATCCCTACCTTACCAACAACCCTTTTTAGCTGTATTTATTTATTTATTAAGAATACATACATGTTTACAAGAATTCACGAGAAGAGGCTCAAATCTAATGTCACAATACATCAGTCAATCCCGAGTATTATAGTAATCCGATACGAATTAAAAGAAAAAATCGATTTTCCATGACTTCGAAAAAGTGTTCAGATGTAACATCGATTCGGAAAATCATTTTTTGTTAAAAGTAGTGTACCAGATAATCTGGAATTTTTACAGATGCCATAAAAATCAAAAGCCTATATGCGTCTTGTAATATTTTTACGTAATAAGCTGTTAGAAAATAAAAATTATTTTATTAAGTACTTCAACTAATATTCCTACTTGATCGACTACCATGATTCCATAAGTTTATATAGGTTTTAAATTATATACTTTTATTCAAAATAATGAGGTGAGGCACGAATCTGATATCCCAAGACATTAGTCGAGCCAAAGTGTAAAGAAATCAGTTGAGAATTTACAGTGAAAAATGATTTTTCGTGATTTGTACTTCGTGTTGTAGTTTAGTGTTTTCTTTACACCAGAGAAAATAGTTTTTTACTGTAAATTCTCAACCGATTTTTTTACACTTTGGCATACTCGTGTCTTGGAGTATCAGCTTTGTGCCTCTTATCATTATTTTGAGTAAAAATTGGTACATAATTGAAAACGTATATAAAGATATGGAATCGTGGTAGTCGCTCAAGTAGGAATACTAGTTAAAGTACTAAATAATAGTTATTTACATAACAAGTGAGAAAAAGACGATTTCCTGCACGATTGATGACTGACGCGCACGTGTGACCGTATTTTCCGGGAACGAGTGCCAAAACGATCAAAACGACACGAGTTACCTGCACTTGAGCTGCGCACTCGTGTGCTCAACTCATGGCACTTGTTCCCGGCAACTCCGGCCAGTCCGTCCACTCGTGTAATTGACTCGTGCTCGTAGCTGATGCCAGAAACTCGTGCCGTGTAATCATTACTCGTGCTACGCACTCATGAGATCAACTGGCACTCGTTCCAGGCAACTCCGGCAACTCGCGCGAGTCTATCACTACTCGTTCGGGAAATCGTATTTCCCGCACTTGTTACGTAAATAACTATTCTACACTGTTGTCTGCATAGTGTGTGGAAAATATGATTTTCTACACTCAAAACAGTGCAGAAAATACCAATTTTCTACACACTATTATGAAAAATGGTCTTTCTTTTCTATTAGCTTATTACGTAAAAATATAAGAAGACGCACATTGACTTTTGATTTTTACAGCATCTGTAAAAATTCCAGATTATCTGGTACACTACTTTTAACAAAAAATGATTTTTCGAATCGATGTTACATCTGAACACTTTTTCGAAATCATGGAAAATCGATTTTTTCTTTTAATTCGTATCGGATTACTATAATACTCGGGATTGACTGATGTCTTGTGACATTAGATTTGAGCCTCTTCTCGTGAATTCTTGTAAACATGTATGTATTCTTAATAAATAAATAAATACAGCTAAAAAGGGTTGTTGGTAAGGTAGGGACTCCAACTTAATACTGAATGCCTTTAACATGCTGCAAATAAACTTTTTTTAAAATTTTATTCTATTTAAAATTTACGCAGTTTATTAATCATTTGTATAGGAATATGCAGTCAACCGTAAATTTTTGTTCTTAGATTCTACCGGACCCCAAACTTCAAATGCCACCGTGAGAAAAATCATGAAAAGAACAGTGAAAATAAAAAGGTTACAAAGTAATTTATCCAGGAAGAAACAAAGGAGGGAAAGTGAATGGCTTGACAACAGCGGAAAAGACAAGAGGGCCAAAGGTGAAGAAGGCATAGGCAGAACGGGGCCGATCGAAGCTAAAGTCATGGGACAAGGGTGCTCTGAAAAGTGTCGGTTAAAATGCTACGAAAAAATTAATTTAGCTGAACGTCAAAGGGCACACGACGAGTATTATGGATTAGCTGACAAAATGAAACAATGGACATGCTTGAGTAACTGGATTTCTGTCAAAACCCAGAGTGAACAAGATCAAGAGACTATTGAACTTGCAGAACTTTTCAACAAGAAAAAACCGAGAACGTACCTCGATTATACTTTGCCTACATCGAATGGACTGTTACGTGTTTGTCGCCCTATGTTTTTAGATACTCTAAGTCAGTCAAGTTATAATTCAATATCGAGTTTTAAAAGATACACTTCAATTAATAACCTATTTTAATTTTAGATATTTCTAAACAAGTTGTCAAAACTGCTGTGTCAAAAAAAAATAATGCTAACGCTACGCAAGTTATTGAAAGTGATTTAAGAGGATGCCATTCTAACAGGCCATACAAATATCCTCAAGAAATGTTAGATGAAGTACGTAATCATATTCAAAAGTTTCCTACCATCGAGTCACACTATTGCCGTGAAAATACTCAACGTAGCTACCTTGAGGAGGGCCTCTCTGTTACGAAAATGTACAAAATGTATCTTAAAGAGAAAAATGTATGTAGAACTGAGTCAAACGAGAAGGAGACTAACATCCAGCAAGAAGAAAGACAAGAAGTGAATGATGACAATCACGGAGAAGAAGTAAGTGACGAGGAGGAAGAAAATGAAGAAGAACAAGCATTGAATATGGAAGAAGAAACGAATAAAGATAATGAAAGCAAAAAACAAGAAAGCCATGAAGAGACGGGGAAAAATAATGTCAAGAAACCAAAACCAATCAAAGATATTGTTGATCCAATAGTAGTACGAGAAAGCATGTATAGGAAGATATTCAACACCTTCAATTATGGATTTTTCACCCCCAAAAAAGATCGGTAAGATACAGTACTTTTTATTTCTTCAATATTCGTTTCCAACTTATATGAATGCAGTCGAACTGTGGAACGTTGCGGATCGGACATGACCAGAAAATAATCAAACGTCAGAGTTGTAAGACAGAAAAATGAATCACATTTAGTAAAAACCAGATAAATACATTTTCGCAAAGCGCCAAAATACGTGATTTTTGTCCTTAATTTGAATCGTGCGAGAGATTTTTAGCTAATTCTATTGATAAGTTAAAATTCCTCTTGCAGCTTGCTAACGCCCAAAAAATCAAACGGAGGTATTCTGTAAAAAAAACATTCTTTAATCGGCAGCTAGCAACGTATAATATTTTATATGCAACGTATTCAGAATTATAATATAACTAGATAAGCCAGGCACGTTTGACTTGCTCTTATTTCACAATTTCTTATTATTTAAAACTTATGCAGTTTAAGTACGAAGCTATTAATATTTTCAACGTACTAAAGTAATCTACTAATAAACATTTGATTTATCATCATAAGTCTTACTTCCGTCTAATTCTGTCGTTTTTATACAAGGATAGTGTTAGTTATGAACCTTGGAGCTGAAACTAGCCCCACGC
The DNA here is from genome assembly GCF_036245765.1 of Copidosoma floridanum. Lineage (NCBI taxonomy): Eukaryota > Metazoa > Arthropoda > Insecta > Hymenoptera > Encyrtidae > Copidosoma > Copidosoma floridanum. The sequence goes on from NW_028321891.1 coordinate 4,896,366, forward strand.
CGAAGCAGCCTCACCAGGGACGAATCAGACCTGAGGGGCCCCGGGGCTGAAAAATTGTTTTTTTTGTCCTGATCCATTCGAAAAACGCTACCTATAATTGCGATTCTCCCATTCGCAATGCCTGCAACTTTTTAAAGCCGTAAAAAGTCGTCAGGCTGGGAAAACGAAGAGTTTTCAGTAGATACGTACATACGCGTATACGAAAAAAAAAAAAAATAAAAATTTATAACTTATTTTTCGGCTCTTGTGCCACCTTGCAAATTGATAGAATGTATTTCTATCACTTCTATACACGATACCTACAAGTTTTCCAAGCCGTGACAGGCCGCCAGGCTTGGAAAATGATGAGTTTTCCGCCGATACGCAAATACGCGTATGCAAAAAAATGAAAAAAAAATTTATAACTTTTTTTTGGGCTCTTGTGCCACCTTAAAAATTGATAGAATATGTTTCTATCACTTCTATACACGATCCTTATTAGTTTTTTAAGCCGTGACAGGCCGCCAGGCTTGGAAAATGATGACTTTTCCGCCTATACTCAAATACGCATATACAAAAAAATGAGAAAAAAATTTATAACTTTTTTTTGGGCTCTTGTGCCACCTTGAAAATTGATAGAATATGTTTTTATCACTTCTATACACGATCCTAATTAGTTTTTTAAGCCGTGAAAGGCCGCCATGCTTGGAAAATGATGAGTTTTCCGCCGATGGGAAAATACGTGTATACGTAGCCTGGCGGCCTTTCACGACTTAAAAAACTAATAAGGATTGTGTATAGAAGTGATAGAAACATATTCTATCAATTTTTAAGGTAGCATAAGAGCCCAAAAAAAAGTTATAAATTTTTTTCTCATTTTTTTGTATACGCGTATTTGAGTATAGGCGGAAAACTCATCATTTTTCAAGCCTGGCGGCCTGTCACGGCTTAAAAAACTAATGAGGATCGTGTATAGAAGTGATAGAAACATATTTTATCAATTTACAAGGTGGCACAAGAGCCCAAAAAAAAGTTATAAATTTTTTTCTCATTTTTTTGTATACGCGTATTTGCGTATCGGCGGAAAACTCATCATTTTCCAAGCCTGGCGGCCTGTCACGGCTTGGAAAACTTGTAGGTATCGTGTATAGAAGTGATAGAAATACATTCTATCAATTTGCAAGGTGGCACAAGAGCCGAAAAATAAGTTATAAATTTTTATATTGTTTTTTTTCGTATACGCGTATGTACGTATCTACGGAAAACTCTTCGTTTTCTCAGCCTGACGACTTTTTACGGCTTTAAAAAGTTGCAGGGATTGCGAATGGGAGAATCGCAATTATAGGTAGCGTTTTTCGAATGGATCAGGACAAAAAAAACAATTTTTCAGCTCCATATGAGAAACGTTGCTTTTTTTTGTCTGCGGGCTTTGTTTTAATTTTAGTAATATGACCAGCAAATTAACAGTTGGTTTTAAGTCAAACTCTGGTTTCTAAGTACATGCATGAAAAAACTCATGCAAATTTCAAGAAATCTAGTAGCTCTAATACAACAAATCAGAAACATAAAATATACACTTTCAAGAAGGGTTAGGATTTTGTTACGTATATTTTTTGTTATATAAAAATATTAACAATTAAGAAATAAAATAATATATTGCAGGTGTGAAAGTTGTACAGAATATGCTAATATGACGCCTGAAGAGAAACTAAAAAAGGAAACAACTCACAATTTACACCTTGAGATGAAGTCACAGGCGCGGAAGTTAATGCATGCCGACAAAGAAATGTCTTTGAAAGACAATACAGTATGCTGTGCCAACTACGACATGCAAAAAATCCTAACAACGCCAAAGTCAAATGTGTCTGTGATGTACTATCTGTCTAAGCTATGCGTGTGGAACTTCACAATCTTTGAGATGAGTATGTCTACGGGCCATTCTTTCTTGTGGAATGAAACTATTGGAAAACGAGGTTCCAATGAGATAGCTTCATACGTTATGTCCTTTATTCAGCAAAAATCGCAAGCTGGTGTAAAGAAGTTTAAATTTTACACCGACAATTGTGCGGGACAGAACAGAAATAAAAATATTTTTTCCATGTATATCAAGGCCTGCAATGAGCTGAATATTGAAATCACCCATCGGTAAGATCTTAATTATACTTTAAAAAAATGTATTTATTGCTCTTTTTTTTTCTTACAAACAGAGGAAGCGTTGTGTGGTAAAAAATCCGCTGCTAATAAATTAAGAAACAGCTTCCTCAAGCTTCATTATTCTGCTTCTAATTTTAAATAAACGTTTGAGTTGAAAATGTTTATTTTTTCATTTTATTAACATGATGTTAATTAAAATCATATGTTTACCAATTCAGAACTGAAACTTTTTTCTTATTATGTTGAAATTATTTAAAAAATTACATCTACTCTTGAAGGATCCATCGCACAACGCTTACTGTTTCATGCTATTTCTCAGGACACTTATTCCACAGTGCAGAAGTTAAATTAATGGGTTTTTATAAATTTAACACAGAATCAATATTGTGCGACTAAACTCAATTTCTGTAACGATTTATTTTGTTCTAGAGATAAACCTTTGCTTTTTTCCGGAAAATTTAAATTAATTCTTGAATAAAAACTGAAAAAATTACATTATCGAGACCCTAAAAATGTAAAATAGAGGTTTCATTATAATTCATCAAATGGTATTCTTATTAATTCTGAACAATAGGTTTTTTAATCCTTCTCAAGGCTAAAAACCAAATATTCACCATCGAAAATTGTTATCACTGCCTTAATAACGCACAAAGCTTAAATTTATTTTCCGACATCTAAAAAGATGTAAGAATCACAATTTCTCGCTCACAATTTCAAGAATACGTTTAAACGTTACAGAGACAATTTGTTTCTCTCAGAAATTGTGGTATATTTCCAATAAAATCTAAACAAAATAACTAATCAAGATCGAAGAAACGAAAAATCAATGTTTTTTATACCTTGTAGAATAACATTATCGTTTACTTTGTTCAATAAATTTTTGACCCACATTAAGGTAAACAACCAGTTTTTGACCATCAAAAATCATTATATATACCTTATTAAGGTATAAAACTTAAATTTTTTTTCCAAGCCGCTATAATGATGAGGAAACAAAAATTTTGAGCCCTAAAACGTTAAAATCGGTTGTAGGGTTCCTAAGATATGACTGATTACGCACATACATGCACGCACATAGACTTTTTCAAAAAATTGCGTTGTTTTCACTTTAGACACTGTAGAAAACGTTTTTAAAATATTTTCACGAAAACTTAATGTTTTACCGACACTAAGCTTTCTCTATGAGAAAGCAAAAGTATGCTTTTTTAGTAGGTATTAAGAAAAGTTTTACGTCATCTGAAAGACAAAAATTGGATTAGCAACATGAAGTTCAAGACAGCGAATAATGTCTCAACTCGTCACGACGTATTTTTTCAGTTATTTTTTCTTTCAATTTAATAGAGGTTAAAATTGTTGCATATTATGGATGCAGTTAAAGAGACAAAATTAGTTATTCATTATCATTACAAAAAAAGGCTTAACAAAATTCTTGTTGACACTGCCCGAAAATGCTCATTACTATTATGAAAAATTAAAATTACATGCAACTGACATTGAATTGAATCTTCAGAAATATAAAAAATTAATCGTATCTTATACAATCACTGGGTTTGAAGAGCTAGTATTTGTAATTCGCTTGCTTATCTGTTTCCCCGCTTCTTGTTATTATTATTATTTTTTTTTTTTAAGAAGAAATAGTAGTGTTTGTCACAAAAGAGCAATCGCAGACAGGGCTATTTTGCAGAAGGTAGCCCTGGTTCCATCACACTTAAGTATGTGGCGAACACTTGTCTTCTTTCTGAGGGCACACTAGCTCCTTAAAAACGCCCGTGGTAAGAAAAATAAATCGCCGCAGCATTTTAGCTCCCTGAAAATAAAAGGCATCTTTTTCTACTTTGGGCGTTTTTGAGGGGCTGGTGTGCCCTTAGTAGAAAAATTGAATTCTCCACTAATGTTCATCCAACCAGGGCCGTCCCAACGGTCCCTCGGGCATTATTTCACAAGCGCCCTCGGGCCCAAGAACCGCCCTGGGGAGGTGTACACCTTATGAAAGAAACTACTATTCTTTACGTGTATTCACAGAAAAGTAAAATTAATTAATACACAAAACGTATGAAGTGGATTTTGTTTTAAGTTACTATTTCAATATATTCATATTATTTATGCACATTTATTTGTAATGAATAGTTATAGGTACGATAATTTTGTTTTGTTTAATAGTTTCTTGGAAGTGGGTCATACCCAATCAGAAGGTGACTCAATGCACGCGAGAATCGAGAATCATACCAAGAATAAAGATATATACACCCAAAATGAATGGGCTGAAGAAATCCAAAAGAGTAAAGAGAACGAACCATACTATAGAGTGAAACAAATAAGTCAACGTGATATTTACAGTTTTGACGCCTTGGCCGATAACTTTCTCTGGAAATCGGCAAAAATTGGAAGCATCCGTGAGATACATATTACACCTGGGTGTACTGAAATATTTGTCAAGTACAATTTCTTTGACACGCCTAAAACTATTAAAATCTTAAAGAAAAACACCTCACTTCACAATATTATTTTATATAAATTGCCACTAGCTTATATGCAACTGATGCCATTGAATGATAAGAAAAAAAAGGATTTGAACACAATGTTCGTAAAAAATCTTATCCCACGGAATTCGGTTAGTGATTTTAAAAAAGTCCTTAAAATATAATGATAACTATTTCATTTACATTTTGTTTAAACGTTTTGATTCTACTTTGTATATCCACTTAATCTTTCGCTTATGACTTTGTTTTTCCACGATAAATTTAATTATTCTAAAAAAAGCTTAGATTAATCATAATTTAATGTAAATTATTGAAATGAGAATATGTAATCCTTAGCTGGATGTTGATTATTGAATGTTAATGCAGAATTTATAGTATAGTGCGATGTTAATACTTGTAAGTGGTGTATGTATTAGTTTTTATTGATGTGTTCAAAAGTGGGCTTTAATTACTGTTACACGCTTTTCCTCATCGTATTAGAACTTAAAGTTTAAAAAACTTTTAGAGTAGACGATTTTATTTAAAATGCAATTGTATTAATGCTAACAAAAAATAGCAAATGTACTGATAACGATATTTTCCTTTATCATTTACCTTCACGAAAAAAAAAAGTTCATTAACACCCAAATTATGTTTAAGATTATTTATTTATATGTCTATTTATCCTTAGATGATTAACACAGGTCAACCCAGATAGATTCGTACTTTTGGGAAGCTTGGGGTTAGAAATGATTGAACTTACCTGCTAGCATATTTACTTGATTATTTTATGTTACTTTCTCAACAAAGTCTCAGCGTTTCCTTCGTCACAGCATGGCATGGTGGTACTTCGTCACATCAAAGGGCGCTGGGATTTTCTTTATCTCTGCATGGAGCAGAGAAATAATTTTGTTTGCAAGTTATCATGGAGTAATTATTTTCGTCGCAGTACAGAGCACGGGAATTCTCTTCGACGCAAGTGACGTGGAGGAATTGTCTTCGACGCAGCACAGCTCGCTGGAATTGTTTTCGTCTTATTACAGAGCTCAGAGATTATCTTTGACGCAAGTGACGTGGAGGAATTGTCTTCGACGCAGCACAGCTCGCTGGCATTGTTTTCGTCTTATTACAGAGCTCAGAGATTCTCTTCGACGCAAGTGACGTGGAGGAATTGTCTTCGACGCAGCACAGCTCGCTGGAATTGTTTTCGTCTCATTATAGAGCTCAGAGATTCTCTTCGACGCAAGTGACGTGGAGAAATTGTCTTCGACGCAGCACAGCTCGCTGGAATTGTTTTCGTCTCATTACAGAGCTCAGGGATTCTCTTCGACGCAATAAAACGTGGTGGATTTCTTTTCGTTACAGCACTGAGTTGGAATAGTCTTGCTTGCAGTACATAGCGCAGGCATTGTATTCGTGAAAGCCTCAGCCTGGAATAGTCTTCCTCTAAGCAGTCGATATAATATACATCGAGCGACGAATGCACTCGCATTCCACGCGTGCCACGTGACACACTAGAGAGCGCGTGCACCGTGATGTGTTTTACTCCCGCACCGTTGCTGCATGTAATATGCGTATATAGTATGTACATAATGTAAATGTACGATCGGACGCGCCGAGTTGAGTTGCATGCAAATTATGATTATTATTATTATTCTCTTCGCTCAAGAGGCCATGGGCTTGCTTTTACGGAGAGAAAGATAGAGCTCGTGGGGACAGATTTCGGCTTGCAACAGCTGGGCGCATCGTTATTTCGCGCCGCGTCGATATAGAGGCGTGTATTATGCGTAGTATACGATGAATTTACGAGTGTCTCACTCGAGTGGGTGTACATGGATCTGACACGCGCGGGCGTTACTTTTGGTGGCTTTGTATTTCAATGAGGACACAATAAAGTCGCTCTCGGGGAGAATCGAGATTTGATATGTGCTCTTGATCGGCCTGGCGTTAACGATGTGGGCTTTTCCTTTCTTTTATGTGAACAGGGTTATTGCACCAATTGGAGCCTTACAAAAAGTATCGGTGGTATTAAACGCAGCTTTCCCATCCACGAGGTTTAATTGAATCGCGAGCAAGTCAACCGACCGATCGTGAAATCAATAAAGTTAGTTACCTATACTCCAAGAGCCAAAGACGAGATGATGATTAGTAATTAACACGAGCAACAAATTTACAATACAACTCCGTACAGTATCATCAGTAAATATAATAACTGTATGTAATCACGCGCTCGTTATGATTTATGTTGAACGCGAGTGCTAATTTAGTCGTAACATTACATGTTGTTACATATACATGTACACGACGACAATGGAAGGCAAACAGCTATTGTCGTGGACATCGCAATAAAAATAAAATCACGTGACATATGGCCAATAAACAATCCGTTAGAGCGGAGTCGTTTTGTTACTAGTAGGTTTATACAATCTACCCACACGCATAGTCTGATCCCCTTGAAAAGTCGTCCGTCTCAACAAGTTATTAATACATACTTTTTTTATTTTTTATTTTAGTTTCATCGATTGCACTATATGCAATAGTGTGTAATGAACAATGGGCCGTTCACTTTTTTTTTCATTGTCCCCAAAAATATGTCACCAATGCACCGCTGCGCGTCTGAATGCTCCTCCTCGAGAGTATTGAAAAAAAAAAAAAAAAAAAAAAAAAGGAGAAACTCGTTCAAAAACCTTTACCACGTACGGCGCGACGGAAGGACAAAAGAGGCAAAAATAACAGCGTCGCCTCGAGAGACACTTCAAAAACGTCGCGGGGACACCCAACAGTCGCGACGCGTATACCGAGCTATGCTCACACACACACCCTTTTTCACCACACGATGCAGTATCGATTAGCCGAAGCGACGAGGGAACCGGAGCATATGGCCAAAGAGAGAAATTTCAATTCAAACATCCTCGCCAAAGAGGTTCTGTGCTTTTATTGTTTTTCCACCCGATGTTTACTCGCTGCATCGGAAATCAACTCGATTATTTTGTGTACATGTACGCGTGTGCTAAGTGGTGAAACGAAAAAAAAAAACGATGCGTCCCGCGATTAAAATTCGCGTATATCGATGGATGTACAGAGGGATGGGGGCGTTTGAACGCGGAGAAAAAGCCGTGAATTTGCTCGTCAATATTACCGATCTTCGAAAACGATATTTTGTAGCTCCGATCGAACGAAGCGGAAAGTAAAAGCAAAAAAAAAAAAAAAAAAAATCGGTCGATTTAAGCAAGTCAAAGCACATGATATGTATACACGCAAACGCGTACAACACTGCCCGCCGTGGGTATAATTACGCGAACATCGACCGGAGCTTATCTTATCCGCCAGCGGCTGTGGATTCAATTACCCGACGATACACACGTATACGCTCCTATATTCGCGATGCGTCGCTGAGGTTACACACATCGATAATTAACGGCAATCTAACGAATGGCACTTCAATTAACGACCCTCCTCCTTCTGCTGTACTATTTTCTGCACCTACGTACTACATCCTTCGACTCCTCCCTAGCTTTCCCACGTCCATGCCTTTTTCCTATATACGTCAACCGTATATATATACACCCATCATCTCTCTCTGTCTATACGTAATGGTACACATTATGTACTCGTGCGTGAAAAATATATTCCGCTCGACGGTGTCTATTTTTTTTCTCTTCTCGATGTTACACAACTGCTGCAGTTCACGAATATTTCTCCTGTTGTTTTCTACATACGTATACATCACCGTGTGGTTTATTAGCATAACTCGACGTATGCGTATAGTATACGTGTACATGAATAAAAAAAGAGGAGATCGAGTACGTCCCGAAAGATTTGAGGTCAAGGAAGTGATGAGCTCTCCTCTCGTTGTGTACCTATACAACCGAACATGCGGACGGTCTTCTTGAGAGCCAACAGCTCGAGACCTGCGGCCTGAATTCCTCGAAACGCCATCACAATTGATTTCGAGCACAAAACTCGTATTGTCATACTTGGGGTATACGACACAACAATACACGACGTGTCTTACGAAACTTACACATTACGTGCAGGTACACGAAAGTAAAATCACGGGAGTGCATCGCAAATATATAGTACACATATGTAAGGGGTACAATGGGCGAGCGACCTCGATTTTTCGTTTTTTTTTGTTATTGCAGTACATTGCGGGTACACGGTCTATTTTAGCTAGAAAAAGTGCCCTCCTCCTCCTGCAGTATACATTTGAATCTCGATACCAAAGTAGGGACTGTAGGTACAGCGAAAAAAAAAAAGGATTCCCTATAGCTCCTGGTGCTATGTATACGTGCGATTTTTGTACTCTCCGCGAGAAACGTATAATTACCGAGGAGCAGAGGAAGGGAGTAGTTGATGGGGGCTCTGTCTGCTCGTTTTTTTTTTTCTTCGTGCACCTCGCGACGGCCGAGAAGCTGCAATTTGCCGGGACTGTGTATTTTCCTCTGTCCCTCCGACCGAGAAACGGATCGCCGGGGTGAGATCGATCGCACCGCCGAGGTATAGTTGACGCGGGACGTAGGATGCCCGACGGAGACAGAAAAAGCCTCGGTGTCCGAGAAAAGTAGGCTAAGCCGTTTGCCACGCAGATAAAGCGACTCGATGGCTAATTGAAAAGTAGGTATCTCCAGGTTTTCCAAGTACACTTTGTAAAAATTAACTCTGTAGAGAAATAACACCTTCGCAGCGGCGTGACATTTCATTTAATCAACGCCCCAATGAACCGTCGCATCTTTGGTTGAAAAATACTTACATTATGACCGAAAAAAAAAAATGAGAAAGAAAAGAATGAGCGTCCTCCTCTCGTTCCTATATAGTGGAATATATACCCACACGGAATTGTGTTCCACCACGGATCTTCTTCCGCGTCACGCCCAACTCGCGCTTTGTTGATGCATTGTTTTGGCACTTGTGCGGCTTTATTTTAAAAAAAATGGACGATTGTCTTTCTCTTTCTTCTCCACCATGAAAGTGCGTGCGTGTACAGGGCTAATCATATACGGCGAGAGAGACGTTGTAATTTAATTGTTATCCCCCCTCACCTCCGGCTTTGTGTTTGAATGGCAATTAATTTTTTTTTGTTTTTTTCGCACTTTTTCGGCAGATAATATAATTCATCCCCTATGAATTATGGGTTTTGCAGGCCAAGTGCCGAAAACAACGGACTTTATATTGACTTTTGCTTGGATCACATATTTGTATATGTATATGAGAATGAGGTAGATTCTTAACGAAATTACACGTCCATTATAACGTAACGTGAGTTTTTGTTTCAAAGTCTAGATGAGCGTGTATTTTAATGTACCAGCCGATACTCGCAGATAAGCCATCAGGAACGAATTAGGCGCCACTAACGTCACAGCGATAGCAATCGACATTAATTTGGCCCGAAAAAAAAAAAAAAAAAAAAAAAAAAAAAAAAAAAAAAAAAAAAAAAACACCCGTAGACCCAACATACTTTAAAGTACACCCGTAATGACGCACGCAGAAACAATTTTCACGTTTCGGGAAGTTCGTGGCCCCCGTACTTATACGTAATAACGAAATGAAATATTCAACGAGCAGTTATTTCTATTGCGGGTGTCATTACCTATACAGGGGGGGAAAGGACGAAATGAAAAAATATGCTCCCACCCTCGACGTACATGGCGATAGTTATCCTGCATAATGCGTACACGTATCTATCAGACTGCTGTATACAACAGTAGTCGCAAGTGAAACAAAGAAGAAGAGAAATACGGGGTGGGAGATATATAGAGAGGGGACGCGCATTAGGTAAATTAAGGCCGATCGCGCCACCGCGCTCTCCTTGGGTAATTACCGCGAGGGCCCTCGGAAATTTGTAAAGCTAATTTCGCTGAAAGTCTAAATCATCGTGGCGCGCCGAAAACGCCGGGTAAATGCGTGTTGTTATATATATATATGTGCGTGTATCATACATACATGTATAGGTACCTCGTACGAGGAGCCAGAACAAGACGACGGGGGCTGGTGTGTGCGACGGAGCGGCCCGTAATTCAAAAATAGCGTGTCGGAAAACACTTAGAGGGCCTATCTTCCGTAGCCAGCCGTGGGTGTATAATGTGTGTGTGTGTATACTCGCGTCACACACCTGCGACCGACACGTTCACCCTCCTTTGGTGTGTATATGTATAAAATAATATACGCGATGGGGTTGCTATAGGGCCAGGATTCCCGTAACGCGTTACGCGCTCGGTTAGTCGACCGAGAGTAGGTATTTCGTTTTGTTGCTGTATTTCGACAAAACCTTTTTCTTTTTTTTCTCTTTATTTCAACTTTTGATTGAGACGCCACCCTGCGGAATACGTAGACTCGAGCATCGGCCCACTCTTACTTTGAGACCGGCATCCTTTTCTTCTTTCGGATGTTTACATGCGACGATGACAATGGACCAGCAGCGGCATTAAAAGAAGGGGCGGAAAAAGAGGCTCCCAAAGGCAAATAGAAGGGTCCACTCGGTTCGGACAATCATCCCTGTACTCGAGTGCCCTTCGTATAATCCAAGCGAGTGGCGTTACGTACGTAAAAAAGAGATTTTTCGTCCCCTCTCGAAATTATTTCCGAAAAGAAAAAAAAAAGAAAAAAAATCATAAATCCCAAACCCTACAATTCACGCAAACTTTTGCGAAGACGTACCCCGTACAGTTGCATATATAAAGAGCCGACGGGGGCTTCGTTTAATAAACCCACCAGCCTCGCGTATACCGTAAAGATCACGGTGATTGTATTCGGAGCCAAGTGTTGTATTGTAGTCAAATCGGGCCGGCGTAATTTATGCAAATGAAGCAATTGTTCGAGCGAGTACTTACACAGTTGGGAAGCCGAGACCCTTGATTCATTTATCATCACGCCGCGGACGCGTCGTCAATCACAAAAAAAACATCCAGAGTATACGTATACGCACTCGGATCCAAAACCCCTGTACCCTTTGCATTTCCGGCGTAGAGTTGGTGGAGGGGAGGATATGAAATTAAGAAAAAAAAAAAAAAAAAAAAAATTACACAGGTATAATAGCGTCGGGTCCTGGTTAGCGCTTCCTCGGGATTCGCGAGGAATATATTCATGCGAGCCGATTGATATTAAAATATTCAATAACCCACGTGGAAATTATCCCCGTGGCAAGGGCGTGCGAGCAAGCGTCCGGCCGAGTCCCCTTTATCTCTTATCAAATCGGCGCGATCGCCGACTTTGGAAGGTGTCGCTCCACCTATATCATACCTACACCTTGTCCATACATCCATGTATGTGTATTATACACGCGTATACCAAAGTTCTCACACCCACGCATCCGCAAGTGCTCTCTCTGCTCCGACCCCTCTTTCCTTCCCTTTTCCCTTCGCGTATGTATGTATGGATATACACGCGTATATGCAATATATGTACGGGGGCTAATGAGAGTGGCACTAACCTCCAACATCGTTGTATTCGCCTCCGTCACGGAAACGATTCCAGACACTCGCGCCCAGGGCTTCCTTTCTGGAGTATAGGTACATATATACATGTGATGTACACCTGCGTAATTTCTAGGGAGGTTCGATTAATTTTTTTTCTCGATGATGGTAGGGAACATCAATACAGAGTTGAATTTGTTAATAACGTTCATTGCGTGCTCGCACCATTCACATCTCGGTTGATTTTGGTGATGGGACTGTACATGTCCCAATTGGGGTAGTTTTACATCGTTTTACAATTACGGCTATCGGCTGATGGAACGTGCCGAGATGCTTCAGATTTCAATTTGCGAAAAAAATAAAAAAATGTAGGTAAGGAGTCATCGGGGCCCCGTTGAGTGATGGCTCTTTCGGCTAATCGGCGAAATTTGGTGATCCATTCGTATATACTTCCTCGGCTCTATACACGCGAGATATCGCGAGATTTATACGCCCGACACACTGGGGCTTTTGCACTCGAGAGGGACGGGAAAAATCGTTCCTCGGCAAAGAGGATATGTCACAGGCACCGTGTAACGCTTGCATAAACATAAAACGTGTACTTGCACACGCGTACCGGGCGAGCAATAATTTATGCCCGAGAGAGAAGGAGAGAGAGATAGCTGCAGTCGCGTCAACGATCGACTTGAGAAGGAAGACATAGGATCGGTATACCACGCGGTGTACGGCCAATTACGTGGAAACAAATTGCTTCCCGGGGCAATCAATTTCTTAATTAACGCGACAACTCTTCGCCGAACACATCGACGCGTGTGTGCATTATATCCCTTTACCTTTCGACTCCCACGCGAGGAACGTGTTTAGCGCCCATAAGTGGTCATTATTATTATTATTGTTGTTGTTGTTTTTTTTTTTTTTTTTTCAAGCTTGCTTTGCTACGTAAATAACATACATATGTGTGGATACGATCGCGTCCGATTTTATTGTATCTCCTCTCTCTCTCTCTGCGTCCATCAGCTATTTATGGAGTCCCGTAAACGCTCGTAGGTTTCACCAGCATATACGGTGCCACATGCGCGACGTCGCTCTTCTACGCTCGTCTCTTTGGACCACGTATAAAAGTGTACGTTATGTCAACTATTTTTTTTAAGTTATACAAATTATAGCTATCGAGAATGTGAAATTTGATTTGCCACGCTACAAGTGACTATAGCACCTTTAAACACCGATATTCATTTGATCGAATTTTTCTCAGCTGTACACCTGGACGCGTGCCAGCCGTGGAAATCGAATGAAAAATCAGAGCGATCCGTCTTGAGAGCGTGTAATAAAAGTTTATTTCTTCCACAGCACGGTATGAAGAAAAATTCAAAAAGTTTGCGGTAAAGCTTACGATGGTGCGTAGGGGTTGTAAGAAATAGACTAAATGATAGCAGCAGTGCGCAGCCGATGCACGATTTGGCTAAATGGCACTGCATCGCTTGCATTTTTTTCGCAACTTCAATGGGTTGTATATACCTTAAATTTCTATTTTTTCGAGCAAGTGCCATCTTGAATTTACGATGTCTTGGGGAAAAAAAACTACATGTTACTCTATATACAGAGAGACACGCCTATACATACGTCAGGCTTTTGGTTTCAGCTGTGTACAACATTTACGGACGCGTGTTTGCTCGCGTCGTCGTAGGCGTATATTCAGATTCGCATCGACTCACCCGAGGAGATTATACTTATACTCGATGGAAAAAGTGGTCACGGTACGATAGATCCGCATATACGTATATATTCGTACGTATACACACGTGGCAGATAAGACTTATTCCTTCACTAAATATATATAGAGACGCTATTGAATGTTCTATACGGAGATGGTGTAGCTCATATATCTATCTACTCCTTCTTCCCACATATTTTACGCTTTCATGCGTATACGCGTATATGGGTGGTACATAAATCCATATAGTCTATTTTTATTCATTTCGCTGATAAATATGTATACGGTCTTTGCAATTTTCAAAAAATCAACGTAAAAGATGATTTTTTCCGATATTATAGTTAAAAATACACCTATTGATGAACCATTCAATGAATTACCTTTCCTCCAAAGATGCGCATCATCTGGTTAACAAAAGTAACTGTAAAACTCGGGGAATATCCCCGATATCTATATGAAATATTCATCGTATCAAGTTAATAAATTCCGTAAAATAATCAATCTTGTCGAAAGATTCTTATGTTAATTCGCACCCGAACCTGATGTACAAAGTGTCCCACGAGACAAGAGTTTTCTATCTGGTTTTTTCATCTCCGGATCGTATGAATCTCCGACGTGTATGCTGGTTTGTGCGCGTAGATATGCGGATCGAGTAGGGCTTTGAGGTTTGTCAAATTGAAAGACGTGACTGACCGCGTGGACTCTTTTTTTTTTTTACAAACGAGATGAAAGTCAAAGGCGTCACGGGACTTTAGTATTAGATATGGACTGAATGGCAAATCGGAAAAAAAATTGGTTTGGGGCGTAAAAAATAAAAAAGAAAGCAATATAGAGATCACCGTCAAAGCCGAAGGTATTTTCCAAAAAAAAGGACCCTCGATTATTAATATTCATACTTGATTTTTTTGTAATTTAAAAAAAATACGCTACACAAGGCAAAAAGGTTGTTTATCCGATACCTCCGGAAACTCACGTGCAAATACTCATCCCTGGGCATCTCGACGTCTTCACGTATTCTCTTTTCCCTCGGCATCCGTAATAAACCACACCGGCCCATGCACGTATACACACATATACAACGCGGAGCATCATCATCGCGCGCTATAAGCATTGCAAAAAAGGTCCGCAGACACAAAGAGTCTCGCCGTTCTGAAATATACATGCAGAGGGCACAGAGGCAAGAAAAAGTGAATATCGGCAGATAATCGATACATACGCGCTCGGTAGCAAAGAGAGAGAGAGAGATGAGGCTACACGTGGGAGATAGAAAAGAGAGATGAATATATGTAACGAAAACGCGTCGCTCTCATGTTTCATGCAGCGAACGCGATGGGCCTCGAGTGACGTCCTCCACTCGCTGCACACGTATGACGCCACCTTCTCCTCTGCGCCCCTCTGTACGTTATATATTTATGCGCCAAGGCGGCATAGAGGGAGGATAAATTATTTATCCGACAATACGCGAGCACGCGAGCTGCCAACGTTTTTGAGGTACCTGTCTATATGCCGCACGATAGTTTTACAAGTAGGTTTTCCTTGGCAAATGGAAAAAAAAAAAATAGCCTACGAGTACATCCTTCATCCTCATGCAAAACTCTCCGTTTGAAAGATTAAAACAAGAAAATCGGCAATATTTCCCCCAAGTGGGTATAATATAATCTCCTGTAACTGTATAATATTCAACATTAAAGGATACATACTTACTATAAAAAACAGCATCTATTATTATTATACGTCCAACAATAAACTAATGGTATTAAACGGAGACTCTGCATCAGGAATAAAGTAATAACAATTTAAAGCGACGCATTGACGCGCATACGTATACGGATATACGCCTTTCGTAAAATAAGCTTATACGGTTCGTAAGTGCCTGCAATCATTACAGGGACAATAAAATAACGACCCCCAGTTTTTATTTATACGGAAAAAAAAAAATATATGCACGAACCGGCAAAATAAAGGCGAATATTTTTCACCTTCCCCCCCTCTACCGTACGCGTCCCGGCTCGCACGATTTTAATGCTATTCAAAGAGCCATCGACGGAATAGCTCGCAATGCCGCCTCCCTCGATTATAATTCTCCCTCCCACCCCCCGTCCCTTTCGATTTTATTACACGTACATATATATATATATATGTATATATATATGTATATAATACCAACACACGTGGGCACACCTACCCGCGTTTAGTGCGGGGCACCTCTCGTGCCGCTTCTTCTTCCTCCCTCTCTGTTTTTTATATTTACGAACCGTCCGTTATCTCATCCTCTCTCGCGTGCCTGTGCACACACAACCCACACCCATATACCTATGTATGGTTGTATGGGCTTCGCGTACATATATATATAAATATTACATTGTACCCTGGATGTGATGCTCGCAGGCGAGGGATAACGAAAAGGAAAAAAAAAAAAAAAAACTGGCGTGGAGAAGATTATAAAGCAACGGGACGAGCAGGGGCTCGAGAGCGAAAAAATGCGACACTGCCAATTACTTATCGAATTCTCTCTCTCTCTTTGTACTTTTGGATTTAGCTTATATTTTTTTTCGTTCGCCTACGCGAGGGGAGGTGTGGGAGGCGGGGGTGTTTCTTTTATTAATAGTCGGGCTTGGAAAGGGATGATAGTGGATTTATACGTGTATGTATATATTTGAAATTTAGCTTCCGATGGGCTTGGATGCAGACGTTGATATCATATGGGTACTCAATGCAGGCGAAAAATAGCTATTTATAAGTCAGAGGCAAAATACACGTGAGCATCGCAATGGAGTAGACATGGATACAAATGACGGGCGTTGAAAAAAAGAAAATTGAGTATTCCGTGTGTTTCGATAAATATCACGGTATATAATCGACCAAGACGACGAGGATGAGGATGGAGCTCGCACGTGTGCGAGGTAAGGCGCGATAAGGACGGTGACGAGGCGGGACAGAGGAAGGGAGCACTGTTCCGGCTGCTTCCCCCATAAGCCAAGGAGGGGGTCATTGATCCTTCGCCCATCGAGGGACTCTGCTGCTGCAGGGCCGCTTTCTCCTTCGAGGGCCAAGGTTGCCCCGCGGATGCGCAAAGTCGAAAATTGTGTTGGATTTTTTTTTTTTTTTCATTTCGGGCGTACGTGTTTGCGGTGATTTTTCACGCGTCAGATTTGATAGGACGGATTTTAAAAGTCAAATTATGTTAAGTAGCGAAACAGCGGATGGGCGATTATTTGGATTCGAGGCGCCGACGGCTGAACATCGGTTTGCTTTTACACGCCTTTTGTGTCGTAAAAATTCACGAGGGGAGCTGGTATTTTTAGCGAATTTTTTTTTTTTTTTTTCACGCATCTCTCGGCCTTTTATTCCAAGGAATTTACGTTGTACGGGAAAGCACGAAAAAACTGGCGATAATCAAATGTAGTTTGTTCGGAGAATGATTTAATTAATGTTAAATCAACGTTTACCCCAAAGCCGAGTGGTACGTGTTCACCGCACTTTTGTAATTAAAAAATTTGTTCCAAAGAGATTAAAACGTAAAGTCTGGGGCCTCGGTGATTTTATTGGTACTTTGAATACTTTACTACCTCGTCAAATTAAAGATGATTAAATAAAATTGCTTATTTTACAGTCAGTCATAGAACGGAGAGTAAAGCATCAGCTTATCTTATCGAAAAAAAGATTGTATGGACGCGTGCTCCAAGTAACAAAACTGTTGAAGTGAATAATTTTTTCAAAAAAATGAATATGGTCCATTGCATAACCGATTCTTATTTGTTGAGGATATCCGATTGATTCGATCAAACAAATAAATAAATAAAGCTTCTAAAGCATGAACTTATACTTAAAAAACTCATCAGGTACGTAGTCAGTACCAGAAAAAAGAAAAAAAAAAAATGGAATGAAAAAAGACTCGAGGCATCAACAAACGGCAAAACGATCCTCGCAATCAGCAACGTATATCGCCGATGCCATATATCCAGTGTATAGATCTACGTGACACACCTCAATCGGCGATGACGACTCGGAGTAAATAATACGTATAAACTACATTCGCGTCATCGTGTCTTATCGCCTTATTACCTTAACCCACGAGCGATATAATACACAGTAATAATAATTTTGTCCAGAGGACTCGAGGAGTCGGAGGAAGAAAAAAACAATCAGGGGCGAGCAACGATCCGCGCGTATAAACATGCGATTGGGCAGCTTTGTATAAATATACACTGCACACCAGCAAAGAGAACAACGCCGGGGATTGTGTCGCCAACGCTGTGCTTCGTATATGATATATATATATATACACTTGGAGTGCGGATCGAGAGAGCCGATGGTACAAAAGCCACCGGCAGAGAGGAGATAAGATAGATCGAGGGAACGAGAGCTGGGAGGATGAAACCGGAGGGGTGGAGTATATAGCTCCGTATGCGCGAGCAGCGTTTATCGCTCTCGTGTATGTACTCTTGGCGTACTTTGTGCACGTGTGTGTGTGCGGTAGCGCGAGGGATCGATGCCAGAAAGTTTTCGGGAAACGTGTTTGAGTAAGTAAGTATCAGAGGAGAACTTATGTACGGCGAGCGCGGTTATATATATATATATATATGCATGGGTCTTTCGAGCAGCTGCGTTTCACCGATGACGACTCTCGGGATTGAAACGCTCCGTTTGGATGTGTATACTTATGTGTATACAGGAAGTGAAGATCTTGAGCTCGAGGACACTCCGTTTCATTTAACATCAATCACATCATCGTGCAAATGATGTACACGATTTATCGCCGAGTGGTCCAAAATGGCACCCGATGTATCTGATAACTTATTTATTTTCCCAAGCACATGATATACATAAATTTCAAAACTCGAGCGACTACACTAAATTATGTCGAGCTGACCCACGCTCGGGTCCTCGTGCGTCACTCTTGCCATCGCTCTCTATCTCTGAACGAATGTACCCTCAGTGGAACTCTGGTCTGTCCCGGACCCTATTTCGGAACTATGGCGTGAAGTCCTGTTCAATAATAGGGTCTGGGACAGAACAAAGTTCCACTGACTGTACATCCCTTTCTCTCTCTCTTTTCCTTTTTCTGACCGAGACAAATCGATGGAAGGACAAAAAAAAAAAAGACGTCACCCAAACAAAATGCTCGAAAAACACAAAAGCACACGACAGAGAGAGGGAGAGAGGCGATGTTATCCGGGGCAGAATAAATCCACTCCTAATAGCGAAATCCCGTCGCGAATAAATCGCCTTATCGCAGTGCGCTTCCCCGAGATATAGGTATACACACGCGGCGAGTGCGAAATTCAACCTCTCCCGCTTTTTCCCCCCTACGTACATGTATAAACCCAGTGCAGCAGACGGGCTCTTTCGCCCGTTCTCTCTTTCATCTTCGCTGCAGATTTCTCCTCGTGTACACACACCAAAAATTTTCCCGTGGGCTCGCGGTATTTAATAATTCACCCGCAATCCATGCAGTTGTGTGTGTACACAGAGAGAAAGGCTCCCCCGTTGCATAATTCAGTCGACGCTTGACTTGACGCTTCATACTCGTATAGCCGTGACAAATTGCATCGCCTCGCGAGATTACGAGGTGAGCTCCAATAGAGGCGATGATTCTTCGGCCAAAACGACAAAGAGACGGAGTATACATATACATGTAGGACGTTTCGGAGGAAAATTTCCGTGGTAACCACAGGAGCTGCCAGACGATGATGAGGGAGTTTACGATGGTGGTGCGTGCCTTGGTTTTCATTTTAGAGTTTTATCGATGTAAATCAGGCGTCAATTATACGAAACATAACTCGTATGGTTGTGTATGTTTATTGTTACTTTATTGTACCGTATAAACATGCACACGACGAGTCCAAGCAGTAGACTTTTTTTTAAAACTGTGACCACGAAATACATCAAATAATGAGATAATAAATAATAAATAATAATAAATAATACGTAATAATAAATAATAATAAATAATGATAAATAATACGTGTAAGTCAAGCAACGGTATATATTATGTATACCGACGTTGTACAAAGTATAGTTTCTGATGGTCACACGCCATCCTCACGCGTGTATACGTGTCCGACAGGTCCAAGCGGATCGATCGATTATCCCTTGAAATTCAATAGAGCCTCCCCCCCTTTTTTTTGTCCACCCCCCGTGACACTCTTGCTCCGGAAAAATGGCACACTGTAGGTACATATACAACTGATCTGTAACGCGTATTTTGACAATCGTCTGTCAACCGTGCCGAAACGAGATCCCCCGTGTATATGTACATTTATAGGTGATAAATGAAAATCATTCACGGTATACGGCTGGTCTACTCGTTTTTCGTCACGCGCATGTGTGCCATTATGGATCTATATAATATGTAGAACTACTCACTCGAGCCTTATAGAGACGGAGTACAGTGGGAGGCTGTCGTTGCAAGGATATAATATGGGGTGGATGAGAGAGCGGAGTTTGCTTTTCGGCTGGCTTGGGGCACACATCCTTTTTGGACGTGTATGCATACGTACTTTTAGGAAAATGTGAAATTTTCGTTCATTTATAAGTGTATACGTTTGGCGGTACAAGTTGAAACGCGTCGGGGGTGTGTTGCAAGCGAAATTCATTGTTGTCTGAGAATCACTGGACCAAACAAATAACATCCCAAATCGCGTGAATGAGTGGCGAAAGAAAATTTATTTCGCATGAAATTTAAAATTATACACCAGCTGTATGAATATGAGTGTAGATCGTGTATTTTCTTACTGTGTAACAAATGACTATACACCAATTTTCTCTATTTTCCACATTATTAGCACATCGACGGAGAAGAGGCACATGTATCTACATGCACTGCCTCCTGACGAAGATTTTCAACGAATCCTGAGAGAATTGTCTGATGGAAAGGGAAGAAGGAGGACCATAGGTATACCCTCTGTGCTGTAACTCGATTTGTCCGCAGGTAAGGATTTTCTCGACGACGTCGACGATGTTTGAATAATTTTACATTCGCACTTTGTTATCTCTTGTCACCGCTTTCGCGAGTCTCCTTCCTCCCATCGACTGCAGGTACGTGTGTGTGTACAAATATACTTTTAAAAAAAAAATCACTCTTCACCGTCCTCGAGAATGTATAAAGAAATAGGCTGTTTTCGTAAAATCAGCGTCGTTTACTCGGTATAATTTATCGAGGGGACGGGAGTCAATAAAACGAGACTTTACGGAAGGGAAGGTGACGGAACGACGCTGTGGCCTTGATTTTATTTATGCCCTCCACAATCGTGACGACCACATCGGATGAGCTGCTCGAATCATCGTCGTAAGTATCGAAATTTCGTTACCATAATGTCAATTTTTCTTTCTTTTTTTTCGCTCGAAAGGTCTCTGGCGCCCATTTTTGATGTTTGCTTCGTTGCTTGAGAAATGAGAAAGTTTTCATAAATATTCACAACGATGAGTAGACTTGGGCACGAATTCTTTTTCAAATTTCACACAATTTTTTTTGTATTACTTGTGCTAAAAAAAGTTTTGTTTATTTGCCAGTTACAAGGTGCTTGAAAAAAATCGTTTTTTCCAGCAAAAACAATAAACTACAATGTAAAACAAAAAAAAAACTAGTCAAAAAATTAATTAAAAAAGTATAGACAACCTTAATTTCTGAATGTGACTTTTGTAATAATGCAACGATGCCTGAACAGCAACGTATAGGTAAACAAAAAAAAAGTTATCGTTTTAATCGTCGAACCTCCAACATTTGCGAAAGAAAAAAAAAAAAAGAGCCACCCCCCCCTCGCTCCGACTTTCCGATCGAACGAACAAAATTAAACAAGCGCCCCTCTCGGGCCAATTTAAATATTAAAGGAATCCTCGAGGCCAAAGGAGGAAAGGGGGGGGGGGTAGGGCGGAGGAGGGAGGCGATAATCAAGGGACACCCGAGAACTGAAATTCGCGCGCGCGGGAAATTCTCCGGACTCTCCTCGCAATTAACTCGCGCCACTCCGGCAGCCCATTTTTCCCTCGCTCGTCCTTTTCGCCCGCCACTCAAAAGTCACCTGACTTTCACGTCCCTCTCCCACCCTCTCTCTGCTTTTTCATCCCTTGGACAATAATTAATTGGGCTCTTCTCTCTCCCGCGTACATATAGCTGTATGCACAGGGAGGCGGAAAGAGAGAGAGAGAGACGGACTTAATTAGCCGATAGCGGTAGTCAGGAATTTTCACTAGCGGAGCAGCTACGGGTATCTGGTTACTCGAGTACCTCCAGGTACGTATGCACCTATACGTTATAATGTGAAAAAGAGACGAAAATTTCACCACACGCACGGCGCGTCATAAGGCCCGTCGGCTCGAATTTTACGCGGCGAGAGTAACGCAATCCCCGCCGTCCTCGTCGACACCCACCCCCCCCCTTGTCCTCGCACTCGTGTCTCTTTTGTCTCTTCCGTGCTTGTTCACCACGAGCTTTATCGAATCGCAAGCACACATACATATACGCACACGCACGGCCGTCGCGTCGTCAATGATAGCGTTGAAACGCGATATCGCCGTGTGCGCGCACACTCGTATATGTATATGTATATACAGCCGTCAGACATTTGATAATTCAAAACCCGAGACTTGCGAGGCTCGGCCACGTTGTTAAATAAATGTATATGTGCCTATACGCGCGTTGATAAGCTGCCGGAGCGCAGGAGAAAATTTGCTCGCGAGATTAATCGCGCCACGGGGCAAATGGATAAGTTGGAGCGCTATGTGTGGTTGTATAGGTGATATTGTACGCGCGACGCGTGTTTGGCTTATTTCAGCTGCGTAGCGATAAATAACGCGACGCGCGTTCGAGTGTTGTATACAGGGTACATTTAGCGAGTCGGCTCGCGTATATAAATATATACGCATTGGTGGTGGCTTTTCGAAATATTTATTTTCAAAATATACCTGCGAGTGCGAGTTGGTATACAAAGGGTAAACGCGAAGACGCGATAAGCATGTTCTCCGTGTCTATGTATCTGCAGCGTCGCGTGACGCAGTGTGTATTGTACACTTATAAGGAAACCCGTATTATATACACCAATACCCCGGCGAGGTATAAGCCAGATTTACAAGTATTTTCCTTCTTGAAAAGCTTAAGAGCTTACCCTCCATGCCTGCACACGCAAATACGCCCACATCAAAGGGACAAGGTTGAATTTTCTCTCTCGCGGCGCGACATTAATAATAAAAAAGTTTCGCCAGCGCATGCGAGTCTACTTAGTCATTGCTGTGGGTGCAACGGTTGGTGGTGCATGTGTATGTGTGTGTGTGGGGGGGGGGGGGAGACACAGGGTCTGCGCGTTTGCATTAATCTGGTGAAATTTTTCAGATTTACCACTCGCGATGTCGCGGAATCGTCGCTCTTGGAGAAGAAGCGGGTGAAAAGGGGGGGGGCGAGAAATGTTTATCCGGGGCATACTAAATACACCCACGTGGAGTACAGGAAGGGGAGAAAGTAAAAAATATAAAGAACGGCCCTTCGCGCGAGGAAAAAAAACAATACGATGACACTGACAGTCCTTTTTTTGTGTACTGACTCTCCCGTGTGGGTAAAACTATATTTATGCGAGGGATCCTTTTCTTTTACATCCATTAGCGTAGATTTTATAATTATACGCTGTAAAATTGAAATTACGCGTACTCACAGGAGCTGATGCGAATCTCATGGGATGGATCGTACGTGTAGGTTACTCACCTGAAACAGAAAGAAAACATCAATTGTTAGATTTTTTTAAATTACAATTTTTGCGGGAGTAAAAAATAATGTGGGAGGAAACGGTAATTCACAATAACTACTGGGCACTGGTGGGTGTACATCAATTTAAAAAACAACCTCGTAAATATCACGAGCACACAGCTTTAATTTCGGTAATATCCGGTTGATTGTAAAAAAATTTCTCACACCGTAGCACAATGGCAGGATCAGAGGGCAATAAAGCAAGTACCTATATATCATACACTATACACTCCTCGAGGCTTCCGAGAATGGGTTACTCGTGTCATCTTATCGTTTAATTATTTTACGGTATAGCTACACACCCACCGCATCATCATCATTTTTTACATCCACTACCACAATTTTTTTAATTTACGTTTCAATGTATTGATTAGGTTACAAAAGCGCCGAGCACTTGCCTTGGGACGTGGCTGCACTTACGTATTCTAATGACGCATGATTTTAACGAGGTGCCAAGGAGCCTCCTTGGTGCTCCGGAGAGTACCTACAATCTGTAATCTCCAACATCTCCGCTCCCGGAGGGATGGGTAAAACTCAGAGTCCAGTATCTCCCTTACGAATCTCGTGCACGGGAATTCGGCAGCGATTACCAGGCCCACTTTTGTACATCGGATGTACAGGTAAGTACATAAAATCTGCATAATACGCATTAAAAGTAAAGAAAAAAAAAAAATAGCTCGTGGGAAAAGTAGTACGCTCTCTCCTACCGTCGTTGCTTCGTATAATTTTCGGCAGAAGGGACGAAAAAAATAGTGCACGCGCTTGGGTACGATATTACGCGCTCATCCGGTGTCGGAAGTCAGTGTACACACCTATTATGCGGTAGCAAACGTATTTCTTGCTGGCCGATCTCCTCTTTGTTGTTCTAGGATGTCTTAACCCTCCACAGGAAGCGTTTTCGGGTTTGGAAAAGCTGGTATACCCACAAATGTTCAACATGGAAATTTTTCTCATCCACTCCATACGGTTCTAGTTTTTTTTTTTTCTTTTCTTCCTCGATTACCTCGCGTTCCACCGTATCGGGATCCCCATCGCAACGATCGAGCAACTCGGCCTCCCTAACGAGGGCGTAATAAAATTAAAAATTCAGCCCATTAACATCGAAATCGAATCGACCCGCTCGAGGATATCGCCCATCCTCGTTTCCTCCCATTCAGAGCGAAGGAACGAAAATAAAGAAAAAAGAATCCCCTTTCAAAACCCTACCCACGAGTCACAGAGTGCAAGTAAGTATGTGTATTCGTTGATCGCAATAAATTAGGGAATCACAGACGCGCGACCGGGGCACCGCGTAGTGTGTGAAACGTGCAAGGACGCGCCCATCAGAGCCAACCATATCCGGTGCACAAATATAC
Organism: Copidosoma floridanum; assembly: GCF_036245765.1. Classification (NCBI taxonomy): domain Eukaryota; kingdom Metazoa; phylum Arthropoda; class Insecta; order Hymenoptera; family Encyrtidae; genus Copidosoma; species Copidosoma floridanum. The sequence goes on from NW_028321891.1 coordinate 4,921,178, forward strand.
AACTCGACCCTTTATAACAAAAAGGAAGAAGAAAAAAAAAAAAAAAAAAAAATTCATAGTATAGGTACCATAAGCAACGCACACCGCGTGCACTCGGTGGACATGCGCTTCTTGGTCTCTGGTCACGCTAGAGCGACGACCTTTTTGGCTGCGGTTTTTCGAGCGGGGACTCTGGCTATATACACATATATATATATACCTATACGGTGTCGGCCCGCTCGCGACCGCAGAACGCAAACTGTAATTTACGCCGCCCCTTCTACCACCTAAATATATACGCTATACGTACGTGTATGCCATCAGGTTCGTTTGGTGGTTTTAACAAGGGGTTTATGGGGGGAGGAAGGAGTCGTTGGGTGTAAATGCATGCACCGGTGACACATATTTTTCGCCGATGGTGTGCAGTAAGCGAGAAAGAGGGACACAGCAGCCTTGTTTCTTTGGCGATGGAGGCGTGTACAATTTTTTTTTTTTCCCCTGCTGCATTTTTTTTTGTAGGTACCTACTTTCTTGGTAGGTGTAGTGTCGGTAATGACTACAGTGGCAAGAGGCATTTTTGAGGTTGAAAAGGAAGGGACATGAGACGGAATAGCTGATGAGAGGGTTTCTCATCAGGTGGTGGATTTTGCTTATTTTCCATCGACATACGTATTGTTGGTATCGGTTAGGCTAAGAAATCGCTGCATCGATACTGTTTGATTATTTGTATTTTGCGACTTTTACGACAAGCACTAATAATAATCAGCGAGTTTTTTCGGAAAACTTTATTAGTACGCGACAAATGACCCTATAAATTGTATGGTTTATTCGTAGAGGATTTGAGTTGGAGAGGGCACAGTCGTAAAGGCTCGTCTAATAAACTGTGTCGTGTAGATTTATTGTATCGATAAATATACGATGGGTAAACGAAAACTTGTATTTTTCCGATCACACTCAAGTTGATTAATCCAACGGAAAACCAAATACCACCGGTTGACTCGGCACACGAAATTTGACACCACGTCCGAGATGTCGTTTTTGTCGTTTCACCATTTTTGTGTGTTACAGTATTCTCACTTAATTTAAAAGAGCTACGAGGGGTATGGATGACGAGGCAGACCTAACTCCTCTTGACGAAAAAAGTCCCAAGCAAAGTATTACTTTCAAACTCGAACCAATATACCAAAAAACACAACCAGTCTCTATACGAGGCGGTATGTATTATCTGGCTGTGGTCCTCGAGGAGGCCAATTTTGCACCTGAGAGACCATCTGCTGGTGCACATCAGCCGACAATGGCACTCGAGCAGCTTCAATTTCCTTTCCACGGCCTCCACCCGCGCGGCGGCTCTTTTCTTCCTCCGTTTTTCCCGAGATTCTCATTTCTCGCCTTACTCCCCGCGCCTCGAGAAGAAGGAAAATAATGAACTCGAACAGCACCACCTCACGAGCTACACACACTACCCCAAGGTTTGTTTATTGGACACATGTAGGTGTGTATATATATATATTGTGAAGGAGGCTTTTTCTCTCGCGTCGAATGTTTGCTCAACGCGATCCACTCGGCTTTGTTTCAAGGGTTGAACAAACGCGCACTCGCTCGACGCGACTTTGAATAAGCGCCCAAGACGGTCCTTCGAGGAGACACCGGAGAGGAAGTGATCGGAAAGTAGCTCGTGTGTGTGTGTGTACTCGCGCTGTCATGGATTCCGATTCTTCTAATTCGAACGTCAAGAGGCGCACAGCACGCGACGGACAAACGAGAGGGGAGTGGCTTTTATTTATAATACATCGTGGACACACACGTACATTGCACGGGAGCAAAGTTTTTCCAAAGGAGGGTGGGGGGGGGGGTAGGGGACAGCCGGTCTGGGCGTCCTTTCCAGCGTTCATTGTTCGTCATCTGCAGGATGAGAAGGGACCACTCTACCCTTGATGTTTGCCCTCTTTCTTTCTCTCCGGGGAGGGGAGTAGAGTGCCCGTGATATATCGCCTCATTGTTATGGATACACCCCGAGACGCATTGCGGAGCACCGGCGCTAGGAAATTCTTTTTCCCTCTTATACTTTTTTTTTTCTCTTTGTCTGTATTGATTTGATTCCCACGTCATTTTGCTGGCACGAATATTCCAAACCATATGACAACACACGAATATCTGGGGAATTATTCCTGATCGACCTAATGAATGATTCATCGAAAATTAGATTATCACTTTTAATCAGCGAAATTGAAATTACAGAACAAGTAAAAGTAATCTTCGATATATATTATTACAATAAAAACGTGTGTAAGTAAATATTATGGTTTGTGTGCAGGAATGGACGTAGATTGAAAACAAACATGACCTAGTTCCAACATGTTTTGTTATCCATCCGTGCAACTTACTTATTATTCACGAGAGTTTCGACAGTAGGTTTTTTCCCCAAAAGTAAATTAAACTAAACATTCCCCACTGAGGTAATTTTTGAACAGTATGGTTTCTTATTTTTTAAATTCTAATAAGACAAGGATATCTATCGACAAAATAATTAAATCAGCGGTGAGTAAAATTAATTTTCCACGCAAGCTGCTGATGGTCTTTGCAAAGAAATCGAGAGTGGAGCGTGATTTTTCTCCCGCACACCCCAGAGAGCTTCAGGACAAACAAACTCTTTTCTCTTTCTCTCAAACTAATCGGAACTAAGTGAAAATAAAAAAAAATAATAAAAAAAAAAAGTCGATCGATCGAACAAACAAACGGACTCCAGCGGGATAGTAGTACTCCGTGGAATTCCTCTCGGCAAAACAAAAAAGTTTGAGCGCAAACAGGGTACAGGCGTTCATTTCCAGCGTGTGAACTCGATGATAAGAAAAAAAAATTATCCCTTTGGGGTGGAAAATAAGGAGATGGAATATAAGCTATCTACCTATACTCACTGTGGAGAAAGCCGGAAACTTTACAAGCAGATGCGCTTCATCGCGGATAGAGTAGCCCCAAGGGACGTTTTTGGATCTCCTTAGTAATAGCGAAATTTCCAAAAACGAAGGCACATTACCCAAAACTGAAATTTCAACTCCTCGAAACGCACCTGTATAATTGATACCCCCAGACCCCGAACGGCCGGGCGTATATGCGGCATTATTAAATCTCCGCTCGCTAAGCACACATACACACACACACATGTATACACTCTGCTCAGCTAACCAAACGGGGGTACAATATGGGCACAGCCCAGCACGTAATTATATTTGAACTGCAGCCGCAGCTTGCGCTATATACGTGGAGCGAGCAATTATTTATTTTAACGCGATGCATAACAAATGAAAAATGCAAACAGTACCCACCCACCTACGCGTACGATATACCTACACAAGCGTTTTCACTTTGGCAATATAATATACCCCACGATGGAAGTATAATATGCGGGCCTCTCCGATTGAGATCTTTTATTTTGTCGGGTGTGTATATAATATTATATGGACATTCGAGAGAAGAATGGAATACTGTTGAGCATTGCCGTGCACTTGAAATTTATAAATTGACGTGGAACAGGTGCGACAAGCTGCGGTGTGCGACGGACGTAGAACAGCGAGTCGAGGATTATACGTGACGTATGTAAACCCCAGAGTGCGGAGACAATAGCTGCACGTTCCGGTGCAAGATCGTCACTTTGTTAATTACGTTTGGCGCTGCTGTATAGCTTTATACATGTACATACATATAACAGGTGGTGCTGGATGGATGTGCGCGGCTGTGTTATCTGATACTAAACTTGTTATTGCGTTCGTCTAACTTTCTCTCGCCCTGTGTAGACGTGCTCGGCCTCAGGTGTGTTGTACGTTGGAATTTTTTTTTTTGTACAGGTGTAATTTACAAAGTGTTTTCACTCACGTTTTGTGTCATTATCGATTGTTTGAATGTTTCCGTTAAAAATTCACGCATTTTTCCTTGATGAAATTTTTTTCCCCCCCGACCGGACGAGTTTGTTATTTCAAAGATAATAGAAAATTGCTGTTCTAATCGAAAAGGTATGAGGAGAGGAGGGGGGGAATGTAATTGAACGAAACGAAAAAATATTTGCCTCGCGAATGTAAGGAAAAATGGTTTTTTTTTTTTTTTTGTGACCATGATGAAATTTCCCTTTAATCCCCGTCCTCTCGTTTGACGTAAGAATTTGCTTTAGCTCCGAATTGAATTTTCGTACTCATCAGCTTACAAGCAAAAACAAAACATCATCCCCGCGAAGCGACAAACGTTACAGCTTTTGACGTTTCCACGCACAATTTCCCGTGCACTCGAAAAATCCGCGAAATTTCCCTGCGTCACACCCCGGAAACGTGTATAAATCAGCATATGCTGCTGCAGCCACGTGTATATTATTACAAAACAAGCGCAAAGCGAGCCACTAAACCAAAGAATCACGCGAGCTGAGAGCCAGCCCCCCCCCCCCAAACTCCGGCGTTTTTGCACATATTTTGTTGGCGCGAGGAGCGCTTTTTATCCAATTTTTCGGCTCTCCCTCCCCAGGAGAGCCTTTCTCGACGACCGCGTAAATCAAAGCCCTCTCGCGCGCAAAAACCGTAGTCGCGATACGAGGAGAGAAGGAAAAAGGGGGACGGAGATATGGACGCGCTGATGGAATTATTCTTGTGTTTCTTGTCGCGCGGGTGACGGCCCGCGCCGCGATAATTAACTTCCCCGTCTCTGTCGAGGTTTTCTCCCGGTGCAGGTATACGTGGCAGAGAGACGAAAATGCCGATACTCGCGCTCTGCAGTATATATTTAGACCGACAGCGGAAGAGCGAGAAATATGTATATACACACTTACCGCGGAACTATACGAGCTGAGTGCTCTGATATATACCTCTTTTATACCTTGTTTTTTTTTTTTTTTTTTTTTTTTTTTTAATACATATATATATATATATATGCTGTTGGTGCAATCATCCTCGATGATGTTGTTTCTCGGGAACGACGTGTACTTTGTGCCGCCTCGCCAAATGGTTACCCAACCACCCCCTCAGAAATCTTGCGAAACTCAATTAGGATCATAACAAATTTCCTCCTGCTGCTCCTATCTGGCGGGAAAATTCAATTTCACGCGGAAATAACGAGGAGGGCCGAGAGATCACGGGGCGAAATTCCGGCCGCGCTAAGTGACAGCACGGCTTGTCAATCATAAAACTTTCCCGGCCGTCTGGTCTACATGTGTATATATATATATACGTTTGTATAGGCTCTGTCGCCTCGGGGGGGTGCGCCGCCGATGAGGAGGGAAACGCGAAAGTACACACAAAACCAACACCGCGTGCCCGAGGGTGAGAGGAAATATATATATATATATATATATATATATATATATATATATATATATATATACACATATATCGAGAAATACACGAATAATCATGATCGAAGGATGTACACGCGTGGCGAACAAAGTGCGAGGGTGTACGCGAGAACATAAAATGAAGGTGGCGTCTATTGATCAACTGGGGATGCGGAGTATTTTTTTAGGCCCCCTTTTCCCAACTTGCTCGTTGTCGCGGGGGGCGACAAAATATATTCGTCTTTTCTCGGGACTTTTCAGCTCGAGCTTTTTTCCTTTGCTCCTTTTTTTTCAATAAATAACATATCGGTAGAGTATATATACATATACACTCTGTGGGAGGGTTTTACGGGGCTAAATGTGACATTACTCCTCGATGTATAAAAGCGGAGGTGTTTTCGAAGTAGTGGCATAAAAGCCGGGGTAATTGTATTTCACGGGGTGACCTTAAGTAATCCAAGTCACGCAAACGGAGACGAGAGGTAATACGATAGCCTATTTGGCGAAGAAAAAAATATAAATAATAAACCACGCGCTAGTCTGATATTTCGTGGCCAAAAATTACGAGTGTACATTAAATTTTATGCGGCGGCTCGTACGATCATCACATCCTGCCAAACGAAATGACATTCAATGTAACACGTATATCGTACACGTACAGTGATATCCAATAAAGTTTATTTGCTGAAACTCTTATTGACAAGCCGAACATTTATCATCCTCCCGCGGACAAATCATCGAATCATTTTTACAAAATAAAATTTCTATTTTCAACGAAGCGTGTACACCCTTCAAGAGCAACAAGAACAAAAAAAAAACAAGTCAGAGAACAAACACAGGACGACGACTGTGTGTGGGTTAAAAAAAAAAAAAAAAAAAAAAGAAGAGCGGCTCAGCTGCAGTGGAGCTCGGGTCATGCGACCGAGTCACGTTTCGGCGAATCACTCGCGGCAATCTCGACGCAGGTATATATAGGTATGTCGTATATCCCCCGATCCCTCACATCTTCCTCCCGAACCGCACACACGTACCCGCGCGCATACAAGCCGGGCGCGCACGATTCTTATCTCTCGAAGGGAGAAATCACGACTTTTTTCCCCCGTCGATTAGCCGATTGTATTAGCAGAGGGAGAGAAGCGCCCCCTGACAAATGCTTATATATACTCCGGATTGATAACCGCGAGGCCGGAGAAAAGCCGACGCGTCATCGCGCACTCGAGGCTCTCTCCGGGGCGAGATTTTCATTCGCCGGGTCATGTATGTGGCGATCCGATCGGTGGGTCTTATATTGGACGGGGATTGATGGTGTGTCCACGGGAAGGGGGAGTGCGATGTTGCCCCGTCACCGGGTCTTCATTTGGCGTGTGCGCAATTATAGAGATGAGTGCCGGGTATTTGCGGAATCGTTGGGTGCGCGAACCGAAGAGACGAGGTCGACATATTTGGACAGCTCAATTATATGAGGGAGTCTATATCTGCATAGAGTTGATTCGACGAACGAGTACGATAGTTTTTCAATGGCGCGGAGGGGCGGAGTGACGGGAAAAATACCTACGTACCGATTTTGGAGCGATGGTGAATTCTCTTTGGGATGTATAAAGGAAGGAAAAAAAAAAAAAAAAAAGTTTGCGTAGACGTCGTCTCCGTGAAAGGCATAGCGAGGGAAGCGCGGCGGGCGTAATGCGTCTTTTGAATTCCCAGGGGGAGGGAGAAGGGGCGCCTGTACGGCGCAAAATGAATAAAAGAGACGAGCAAAACCGGGTGAGGGAGAGAATGGGTAACGACTGTATATGTATACGGACCGTGTGCGTATACGTATGTTATGCAGGTATGTTTATTTCAATGTATGGAAACTACTTTCGACGAATGTATGGAGTATACAAATGTTTGTGTGGGCACGTCATATTTTCCATTGGAAAAAAGAGAGGTGAAATTGAAAAGGCTGTTTTCGGTATCGGCAATGTGCGCGCGGTAATTGTTACGGCGATTCATTAATTAATTCGTTCCGCGTTTGATTGGTGAATCAAGAGGAGTCGTTTTCTCGCTAATTAGCCGAGTTAGCCCGACGAACCAATTAATTGAAGGACAGTAAGGCCAGCAACTAATGGGAAAATGTGTGCTCGTTAATTTGTTTCTGTTACTGGTGTTTATTTTTTCATTGTCCATACAAACGACGGGAAGGTTTTACAGCAACTCTTTTCGCATACCGCATCTACTTGCCCAATTCGTGTACCCCGTCAGTCTACAGTTGGTTTCATATTGGCAGCAATTAATCCGTACAAGAGCAATCGAAAGTATTACAAAGAAAACGCAAAGTACAAATTTAATGGTCGTTTTGGTATTTTATTCTTCGATACCTGTGTATGAGTTAACAATACAAAATTGAAAACAACTACCTACAATCTTAATCTTTTTTTTTTTTTTTCCAACAAGTAGTAGCACCTAGTTGTGTCTATCCACATAAAATGGATTCAAAAATTTAGTTCTTAGTAAAAAAAAAAAAAAAAAAAAAAAATTGAAAAAAATCTAGTTTTGAAAATAATCGACAATGAAAATTGCGTGTTACGTGAAGTATTCGAAATCTCTGTACAATTTAAAGCGTGTGAAGCGCCCTACTTTTCCTTAAGAATACAAGAAGCCACACAATTCTGCCGCACGTGTAGGGTGTTATTTTGTCAAAAGAGCGCTGCATAACGCGGGTCGGTCTTCACTCAACCCGGGAGGAGGGGGGGGGGAGAAGGACGGATGAATGAAACGGGAGGGGACGTTTTTTACGCGCGTCGGGGGCGAGAACGCGAGAATGCACTTTTTCTCCCCGAGACGCGTAATTAAACATTTAATTGGCGGCTCGAGTGGGAGGGTGCGGCGCTTGCTTCGTTTGAGACCTAGTGAATGACGTAACAGCGATGAGGCGTGGGACAGCGATGTAGGTTAGTAGTCGGTCTTATAAACGTTTCATCCGAGTTTTGTGAAAAAAAAAATAGACAATAAAAAAAAAAATGTGTATCGCCTAATTGACATGAATCGATTAGTTTAACTTTTTGAAAGCTACTGCATTTTTTGTACATAAATTGTACTATCGTAAAATTAGGTCAATGCCTGTAGTAAAAATCCCAAACCCCCTTTCAATTTCCATGTGCATTGGAATTCCATAATTCTTCATCCTCCCTTCGATTAACACTCGAGTAAATCAATCGATCATGGATAATTTGTATTTTTTTGGGCCCAACTGAACTTTAAGCTCCACATTTTATGAATACCCTGTACTCACGTAAGGAGATAAATCACATTTTCAAACAACATCTGTCGCAAGTCACCAAGATACAGGGTGCTGTATCCAACAAAAAAGCAAAACTCATCGAATCGCCCTCCACAGCACGTGTATATGGAAACCCGAGTCACCCCGTAGTGTTGACATCAATATTACAGTTGCCTCTGACAGACGTAAACAACAACAATAACGATCTCAACTCTCGTCCGGAAAATCGGTAGGAATCCTCTCTTACACTTCAAGGACCTCAAACAAATAACCGTCCTCACCTTTTGCTCTCGCAGAGTAACAATGCATACATATACATATATACCCAAACGCCGACTTTGACAAAGGTAAGAAAAGCAGCCGCCGGTGTTTTTACCAACTATAAATGTCCAAAAAAAAAAAAAAAAAAAAAAAGTGTCGCTGTCCAGTGTTCCCTTTGTTGCCTCTGTAAGGGTCCCCTACACCCCATCATTCGTAGATTACGGCACACATGCCACCAGATATACAGTATATATAGGTATTTTCCAAGACTCGCGCGACCCTTCATCCCTGAGATTGTTCCAACTTTCCAGAAGAGCACCCGGTAAATTGGTATCCAATTAGAGAGCGCTTCAACACCGCTTATACATAATATATGCACACACGATGCACACTCATCCCAAACGAATTAAGACGTCATCTTCCCATCTCTAAGACACAGCCCCCTCGTGCGGTGAAAAATCGAGTAGAGTCGGGGGCCGCGGCGGAGGAGCCACTCATCACCTGGCGCGCAATATAGAGGGAGAAAAGAAAAAGGCACCCACCCGCCGGACTCCGAAGAAAACAAAACGCAGCCGGCTCGATGCATTCCTCCTCCCCCTCGTGGACGGGAAAACAGAAGAAAAAAAAAGGCACCGCAGCAGGCAGACAGCGCCGTAACAGCTCCATCGCCCGCTGGCACGAGAAATATCTATTTTTGAGAGACACCAGATATAGCTGCGGAGTATATAGGACGTCCCGCTGCGACGGGGCTATGCAGCATCTCTCCGCGCCTTCGCATCTCTTCCCCCGAAGGATCGACGTCTCCGTGCTTGTATACACACACGCGCGAGCCGGCTTCTCTTCCCTTTTCCCGTGTACCCATTTATTATACATACACACGCTTGATTCGAGTTGCACGGAAAAACGAAGAGGAGAGAGAGAGAAAGAGAGAGACACGACATGGGAGTTGTGTTTTTTGCTTTTTCGATCGCGCTGGATTGATGCGGCTGTTCATTATCGATAGCGAGGAAAATTGCCCGCGTATACACTACATATAATATACATGTATGTGTATTGGATTCTAGATGCGCGTTTGCAGAAGATCGCTGGTGGAAAAAAAGAGATGGGGAATAAGAAAAAAGGCACCGCTGGGACTTGATTTATATATACACAGTGCGTATCGAGAAGATGGTAAATTACGACTGAAGGAAAATATTGTTTTTTTTTTTTGTTGCTCTTTTATTATGGTAGACACGGCTCGCGATTGGAATGTACATGTGGCTCGTGGAAAAGGGTATACCTTAATTGTTACTGTAATGAAACGAGGGACCATCACTTGAACGCGCCACATGGACAAAAACCGCTCGAGTCTATCTATATGTCACATGTAAATCCGGGTCCCTCCTATAACCAACTACAAAACCCGCTGTTGCCCGAAAATGAGGGGCATAAATTAAAGGGGGTGGGGGGGAGCTAGATGCCCAAAGAAAGTCGTATATTGTATAATAGAGCGCTCGGAGCTCGATAAAAATCCAAGAGGCGCACACTTACGTGTACAGGGTAGGGGAGGGGGGGGGTGAAATCAAAAGGAGATAAGTGCGACGATGCGAGTGAATGGGAGAAGATCCGAAGCTTCACACCTGTCGGAGGGATCTTTTATATTACTCTCCGGTGCTCGCACTGGCGGTCAAAATGGGGGGGGGAGGGGGAGAAGAGAAAAGAGAAGAGTCACCCTAAGGCTGATCGCCGCATACACAAGAGGCGAGAGAGGGAGGAGGGGGGAAAAAAAGCGTCTTCTCATTGCTGATGGTTCTCATAAGCGGCGCCGTCGCTCCACGCTACGGTGTATACCTATGTATGTACCTGTAGAGATGCGCGAGATTAGAGAGGCGGTGTCTCTTCTCTTCGCCTTTTATTCGTGATAAGGTCATTTTTGGGCTGCTGCCACCGATGTTTTTTTTTTTCTTTCCTTTAGATCTCATAGGGTTCTTTTCTTTTTTCCTTTCGAGTTTTTAAGAGCGAGTGATTCCTATTGAATCGCTAGTCAAGGGGATACCGATCTTCATCCGTGAATCGTGAGCTCAGATGCGTGAGATACTTTTTATTTAAACTCGTACAGGTTAAAAGGTGTAATTATGTATAAAATGCCTCGGAAGAGTTGTGTCTGTATATCGTACGTTCCCTTTAGAAATAATTAGTCCAGTTAAGTGCTGACTCGTTGTCAAATACATTTATTTATATTTTGCGGGAAAAAGCGAGATTTGCATCATCGATTGATAAAATATCCATAACAAATTTCTATTGGCTATCTTGAAATAACACAATACGTACAGAAACAATCATACGCATGATTTTTCTACAATGTTTTTTTTTTTTGCACCACAAAAATTCATACTGGAAAATTAACTTCCACCTCTAACGGCAAACAGGATATATATATATACCCATAAATTGCTCACCAACTTTCAAAGCAGCAATTATTGAACGGATCCCCTTTTGCATATACTTCACTATTACTGTACACATGCACATTTGCTCGCAAAAATCAAGCATTTGTATTTTCATGACTTCCACGCTCTACTTTGCGAAACAACAAAAAAAAAAAAAAAAAAAAAAGACCGGACGTCATCGTCCTCGGATACTGTACATGCACGCGATTGTATACAACGTGTATACATGCACTGCACAACCGCTGCACTCACACGTTCGCCCAATATAACGATATTCAAAAAGCAACGCCGCCCACTTCCTGCCCTGCTTCTTGTGATGCTCTTGCCCAAAAAAAAAAGAAAGAAAACATTCGCTCCTGCGGAGGCGAAGCGAAATAACAAGAAAAACGTGTGTGCACATAAAAAAAGCCACTGGACACGAGCACGTAGGTAGAGGTATGTACATGCAGCGCAGTTTTTTGTTGTTAACATCATCCCGCCTGCACACCCTGCCACATTCGTGCAGCACAGCGAAATAGATTTGTAAGCACCGGCTCGTCCGGACTTTATACGATGCGCGACGCTGGTGGTGATTATGCATAGATACAGCGCGTCGATTGCATTTAACGCTAATACGTGTAAACAGATACACGTGGAGCTTGTGCAAAATCGATAATGCCACTGAACTTTGATAACCACGTCCTAAGGGTTGATGCGAAAAGGTAAATGTGCGCATGATACATCTGCTTGGAAAGATCAATACACGTTTGTATCTTTGACAATGCCCTTGTCAATTCCATCCCTCAGGTGGATAAACGCACCTACGACCCCTGTAAGCTTGCAACCGCACACCTCCTCACCCGTCCTCACCGTATCCACAATGGCCTCGGGAGTGTCCATTGTATTATTCGTGTACGTGCAACAACCATGCGCGTGCACATCTACACATTCTCGCGAGGTGGGTATAGGGCGAGGGATGGAAAACTGACGATCCTCGAGAAAAGAGTAAACTTAAGAGACTGCAGGGATATGCTCTCGTGGTCCTGCAAGTATATATTATTGCGTGCTTATTTAATTTAAATCATGCGTCTTTACACATTCTCATACTTATGTGTACTCTTCATTGTAACACGTGATGTTTGGGGTAGCACGCGATTATGTTACGATTTCCCTGCTTTACGATCACTCTTTGGACGTGCCAACGAACTCTGTCGCAAATCAAGATTTTTTTTTTTTTTTTGTCTTTCCTGTTGTCGTGGTTGCTGTTGTCTAGTTAAGAAACCTGTATACCTTGAAACACTTTAGCTTTACCCGTGTTCCCGTTCCTCAACAAAACGCGTTGCATATAAGTACACGATCGTGCTCTGTTATCGGAGGGAAGGAGAAAAAATTAAACAACGTTTGGGACTTTTGAAATCGTTATCAGGCCGACCATTATTGTAGCGCGACTTACCTGGAACAAGAAAAAAGAAAAAAAAAAAAAAGAACCAAACTCGTGAAAAGCGCAATCACGGTGCCGTATACAAGACAAGTATAAGGTGTAGGGGGGCAGGAAAACAATAAAAAAAAAAAAACCCCCACACCAGTCCAAACAGCACGGGTTTTCTTTGTAGGTGTACACCTATGCACGTTTGCCGATTTTAACGCGTGGTTATCGTGTAATTAAGAATCACGTGCCGTGCAGGCGACATATTTCACTCGGCGCTCGCGGAATCCAAACAACGACGTACACCCTATACACGCGGGTAAAATTTCCATGGTACAGGAGGGCACAATTCACTCGAGCATTTTCACGATCTATACACGCGCATATATATGTATATACATGTGGATGTATGCGCATGTACAAAAGCGTCGGCGTGCCCTCGTAAATACCACTTTTTTACCAATTCTCCTTCCTACTCCACACACCTTTACTCTGCTGTGCTCTCATACCTATATAAGTTGTACTCGTCGTTCGTCTCTGGTTTCACGAGAGCGCTGCAACGCGTCTATACAATATACCGATACACACATACCGACAACAAAATCTACCGGCGTGTATGCAAAATCCCACCGAACAATGCCCTTATCGAACACAATACAATGGCTAAACACCAACACGGCCATACCCGCTACTACTGAATAATATAAATGTACGTGCACACGGAGGTATAATTTGGGTTGAGAGAGTGCAAAAGTTGTGTACTAGTCAGAGTCCAACACAACATCAAGCTTACTCAGTACCAACTGTAAAATCCTCCGAGATTGTCATGAGAGAGTCCAAAGCCTGAGCTCTCTTCGGGCTCTTACAGCTTAGCGGTGCGTCAAACTGTATCAACACAAACATCGGACTGTGAAAGCCTCATTGCGTTGAACTGTACTTATTAGTTCAGTAAGTGTACGAGCTCCCAAAATTATACCTCCGTGCAGTATAAATATATTGTGGTTTCTCTCTCGCTCTCCCCATCGGGTAAGTATTTACGTAATCATTCGCGTCTCCGGAGGGAATTTTTAGAGGTGCTCTGTGCATATATATATACATGTTTGTGAGTTGAAACCACACCACCTACCACATCTATATAGATGTACACTTATGCTATGGTTAAAGAGGTGGGAAGAGAAGGGGGGGGGGGTGTACCGTTAAACGGTGTTGTATTACCTGCTGCTGCCAGGCTATGTGTGTATACGTACACGTGCTTAGTCGACATTAACATTTTCTAAAGCACATTGTATGCACGCCATGTCCTTTTTTTTGTTCTTTTGCGACCCCCCCCCCCCCTTCCCAAACAAAAAAAAAAAAACGACAACTCTTTCTCACGAAGCGTATATTCCTCGCGTGGGCTCTCCTTGAGGGCGGAAAATTGAAGTAAGCACCTACATATACATCTTTTTCTCTTTGTTAGCGATGCCGTTTCAGAGCTCACCCGCACGATGAACATGTTTTTTTTTTTTTTTTTTACCATATACCATGGGGGGAGGGGGGGGTGAAGAATTGTGAAAAATTCGCAAGAGCGATTAAATCAAATATATCGGAGGCCCGGAAACGAAAAGTACCCAAGAGGGACTCCGCTTTCAAAGGGTCCTCTTGATTAAAGGAAGGGCAAATTAAACAATGAGACGCGCGAGGATGAAAAATCTCATCCGTGCACGGTATTGAATCCACCTCACGCACGTACATGAGTGTAACATTACTGTATGTTACTGTCCATCACACCGACGTCAAAGGAAATCGAAGAGAACTACCATACACTATGGGTTGGCTGATGTGTATTTTCTCGGCACCGTTTTTTTTTTTTTTTTTTTTTTTTTTTTTTTTGTTCATCCTTTTTAACCCCCATGAGCCCGCACGTGTAGGTGGACAGTCAATCAGCGGCTCGAGAGCCAATTAGCGCGTTATTTCCTTTCCCTCCTTTTGTACGCGTTTCGCACCTATACTCTTTGGGAGAGGTACGTATATATATACCAGCTGCACGTGTGAGCTTAACGGTATAGTCGCTCTCATTGTTCGCGCGAGTGGCATAGTGTGTTACGGTAAGCTAAATCACTTTTTCCAGGGATGACTTTCATCGCTTTTGCTGAAGTTGAAGCTGCACCATCGATCCAAGTCTGCGTGTATTGTTATTCCATGCTTCTACACAATGTATGATACAATTGATAGACAGCTAAATCGATCAATCGTTAATTGACGGACACGCCTCGCATTTGGTGGAGGTGGTAAAGTTAAAAGTATATTACTACTACTATGCATTTTATAAACAATAGAAATTTCATCTGTAGGTGGTCACTTCATACGTAATTCGACACGCTTGGATTCACAATTATGTATATTAATTTCGTTATGATCAATACTACACTCATGAATTTTATAAACAATGAAAAATTCCATCTTTGGGCGCTGTAAATGTGTTTTGTTATTACGTACCCTTGCACACATTACATATATATATATACTTGTATACCATCATTGTCTTTCATAATCAGTGGAGCGCGGTGCGGGAAAACGTAAATTTGTAATACCCGCGCGTCACATTATTACGGCTCCATGTAAAGCAAAGTTAACAAGTTCATTTACAAGGACGAATTCGTGTGCAAATGTTGCAAGGAAATTTCATCTCGAGCGGAGCACCTCTCGCCCCCGGTATACACGTGAAATTTTTGCGCGCACATTAATATTACACACCGCACGTGCCTTACGCGGGCTTGCATTGTGCGCATATAGCTCTACGAGTACATTGAAACAAAACCACAACTACGCGCCCGTTTTGTATACATTATAAATACGATATTATGCGATCCGGCCAACAATATCGCACTCGGGCGGCCTCCCTTTAATTTTTCAAACGCATTTTCGTTGATGGTCCCATACATAATGCATGTATATATACGCTACGCGGGTCAGGATATACGCGTGCGTGCATAAACACGCACGGAATTAGTTGAGCGCTCTCTTGCAGAGCGCACCAGGTATACCTGCCTGTATTATGGAAGAGATGAGCGCGTGTGCGTGTATAATGGGCGTTGGGGGTAAGTAGGGAAAGAGAGGAGTACATCCGGATTTTCCAGGCAAGCCACAAAAGAGCCTCCTGTGCATAGGGATGCGCGGAGCGGACACTGCGGGTGTACACCCGGATTTTGGGGGTGCGTAGCACAGCTTCCAAGGAAACAATCGTGTGTACTCGGGCAAAAAAAAAAAAAGTTTCTTTTGTAGGAGCAGTTTTTACTTTTCTTTTCTCACGAGGGTAGTGGTGACGGAATAAAGAGAAAGACGTGTGGATGAAATGTTCATTATGCGTGTGCGAGATCTTAATTTTTATAAGTAAAATAAGCAAAGGCTTTTTTTTTTATTGCGTTACAAGGGGTGTGCGTTAAACCATGACTATTATTCAAAAATCCAAAATTGTACCTACAGAATAGTTTATTTGAGGGCACTCGCAGCCACCAAGTTATTTGTTTGACTAGTGAACGCAATGTTTATCCTTAGAGGTAATAATCAGCGATATTGACTGAATTTCTGGAATTTTTGGTTAAATTTACATTTTTATTGACTCGCAGTATCCTAATTTTAGCCATTTAAACTGGTGAATATTTGCTACAAACAAATGGATTTATCCGAGCAGAGATAAAGACTTGAGGGGAAAAATAAAAACAGCACCCAATAATTAAAGTTGCTAAGTTTAACTTTGATGAAAAAAAAAAGAAATTACATTCCTTCGTCCAACGAGACTTCATAAAAAAATAAATTGTACGGACGATATCTGAAAAGTTATTTTCGGTGTAAGGCACATGAAAAATCAACCCAAAGCACTCGAAGCGACAATTACGACGAATACAAGAGCGGCAAAAACATGAAGGTATTTTTCGCTCAACCGTATGAATATTCGAGACCGTCTGCGACGTTTATTGTCCCGGCAAAAGGTGAAAAAAGATCGATATCAAATAATACTCCATCGCAAAAGAGGGTCCGAATGAAATACGCACACAACTGAAGCACGAGTGAGCGTCTATACCGGGAAAATAGACCAAATCGACCTGCACGTATATCCGAAACAACGCTCGACTCGAGCTATACGATATCGCAATGGACCACAGCGGATGCTGCATACAGGATTTTTCCCTCAACTTGGCGGCGCGATTGCACTTAATTAGCTCCCAGTGCTTGCATCGAGCCAACCTCCCAATAGCCAGATAAAGGCCCTCGACCCGCGGACGAAGAGAGAAAGGTAGGGAGTACGGATCCACCACCCCCTCATTAAAATCCTGCATCTCAGGTAGCGATAAAGGACCCTGCCCGAGTGTGTACGTGCACCTACACGTGTGCTCGCCTATAAAAAAAAAAAAAAAAAAAAAAACAGCCAATAGCTGGGCCGTGGAAGGGCGAATTCGTCCGACGATTTGTCGCTCGTGTATACCACATACGTACATGTATAGGCACTACGTGCAGCTCTCCTGTATATAAGAGTATTTTCGAATTAACGAGGGCCATTGCCCGATAAGGGACATCTGCGCTCCGGAATACTATTATCCTCCGCTGTATATGTGTGTACCGTATATACGGACCGCCGGTTGACAACTGATGGCCTGTAACGATGAGGACGTTCATGACGACGCGGCACGCGTAAGGGCAAAAAATAAAACTTTACCAGTCGGAGCAGCTTTGATTGACGCGCGGTCTATTTAGGGGAGGCTGGAGGGTGGATGGAAAAAAAAAATGAAGGACGGGAGGGAGACAATCGACGTTTTAACCTTCCTTTTTTTTTTTTTTTTTTTTTTT
This sequence comes from Copidosoma floridanum, assembly GCF_036245765.1. NCBI lineage: Eukaryota > Metazoa > Arthropoda > Insecta > Hymenoptera > Encyrtidae > Copidosoma > Copidosoma floridanum. The sequence goes on from NW_028321891.1 coordinate 4,938,646, forward strand.
TTTTTCGGTGTACTCGCGTCGTTCATCTCCTTTGACGTCATTTGACTTGATTTTTTTCGAAAAGTCGAGAGGGGCGCCGCTCTGCTTAGGCTGACACGCGTAGGTATGTATATAAGCGTACGTTTGGCTTTTTTTTTTTTTTTTTTGTTATTGGACGCGCGCGTTGGAAATTTATTGCCGAGTACAACGGTACTTTTGACGAGTACGTCTGTCTAGCTGTCCGTCCACGTTTGGCGCGTAACGCGTTAAATTGTAACGAGAGAACGCACGCTATTGCTATTGTTGTCTGGTATTAGTAGTTGAAGTTTTCATGGCCCCTCCATCGGAGTGGTTCCTTTTTTTTTAGACGCTGCGTATTTTTGTGACGGTAAGGAGGGAGGGTAACTTTTCATTTGTTTGGACTCGAAAAACGCGGACGGACATAAAATTTACTTGGACAATTATTCACCCGCTAGACGAGTGTGGCCCCAAAAGCGCAGTTTTCCCTCTGTTACTCCGGAGCACTCATACTCGCGAGAGACGGGAAAAACGGGGTGTAAAGAGAAAAAAAAAAAAAAAAAGTGAAAAGAAGGGGGGGTGGCAAGTCGTCTGGCGCAACAACACTCGATCGCTCCGAGTCTCGGACGCGCGTCTTACACCTCACCCTCCTCGCGTTACGTAAGTACCTGCAGTGCTCGACGCGTAAACACGCTCCTCCATCTACTTGAGTGCATGCGAGCCTCTTTTCTCTTTAGCACAGTTTCTCCCGAGAGAAAACGCGAGTTTTCTTCCATCTCGCGTAAGTAATTTGACCCTTTTTCCTTGAATTTCTCTTTCTCTATTTTTTTTAGCGTCATGTCGGTTATGGCTAATTTACGATAACACCTTACTTAAAGAAAAATCAAAGCACACAAGTATACGTGCTTTTGAAAATTATCATGCGTAAGGGTGTTAAATCCACGTATTGGCGGGGCGTTTGACTCTCTGTGACCTTTTTCCCTGCACATGAGACTATTTTTCCAGCTCCAAGCTTATCAAACACTTGAAAGCATATCGATTTCGTTACTTGACAATCAATCGTTTACTTTACTCAAAAGAGTAAATATCAAGTATTTTTTAGGTGAATCGAACAATTTTCCAACCTCTGATGATTAATACACAATATTTCATCTTTGAATCATCGAAACATTTGGTGATATTCTTTACAAAATACGTAGGTATACAACAAGTAAAACGCATTAGATGCAATTCATGTGAGAGAAAATCATAAACATCGCGACGATCCATTTTTTCTTCCATTCCTATAGACCCCAACAACTCGCACGAATAAGCACCGTTTGGCCGTAATCTTCCAACGTTAAACTTTCCCGCTTCAACAGCACCTAAAACTCCCGAAAGAAAAAAAAAAAAAAAAAAAAACACCCCCGCTGTCCATTCGCACGCGTAAGATCCACACGACGCAATAACTCGTCCTCTTCGTCGCCGACGTAGATATATACACACCCGTACTCGAATCACCGCAGGCCCATCTTCTTAAACAACTTTGCGTGTATAATAAAGCACACGTACACAAGCTCCCCAAGTTACAACTAACTGTTGTAAGGTACAGGTACAAACACACATCGGCTTTGTCCTCCTGCACATGAGCGTGTATCCGCGTGCCAATTTTTCCCGCGACTCTGCCTCAAAGTGAGAAAACGCTCGCAGGATTAATCCGCCTCCTCCTCTCACCCGTCCAAGTACACACACACACAAACACATATTTTATACGCGCACACGGTTATACCGTAAAAGTATTAGTAGGTATCCATGGGTATACGTATATACAGATTGTACCTACACACGAGAGGGAAAGAAAGAGGCACGGTAATAGGCAAAGAGCACACCACACGTTGCTGGCTCTGCAGCCTCCTCCTCTTGCAATAACCCCCATCGTCCGCAAGTGTTTGTATCTATATATGTACATGTACACACACACACACACACCCACACACACGTATACATGGCAGCAGAGAGCACACTGCAGCACGCTCCCGCGAGGATAATTGCTTCTCGCGTTATCGTATCGCTGCTCGAGCGCGCAACTCTGCACTTCCTCGTTGCTCCGCAGCTTCCACTCCCTCCCGCCCCATCCTTGCCGATCGTTCGTTCGCCGGTTGGATGCAACGGCAGCGGCACACTCGATTCGGCTCGCCTCTAATGAATCCCTTTACCACGAACCTCCTTCCCTCTCCCCTCCACCCTCTCCACCCTGAGAGTCGAGCAAAGGAGGTTCTTAGCTACAGTTTCTTTTTACCCTCGTGTGCTGCTGCTCCTGCCCCTTTTTTTTTTTTTTTTTTTTTTTTTTTTTTTTTTTTTTTTTTTTTTTTTTTTTTTTTTGCAATCGATCGCCCATGTGTACATGTATAGAGGTACAACCGTGACCTTACAGTTTCCTCGCTCTCTCTCCTTTCGACGCTGCACGCCCCATCATTTTTCCTCTTTGTTTTACATATATATATACACACACACGTGGGTTACTACTTGCAGCTTCCGTGAGTTTTTCGCGCAACGCCCCCCGGGATAACGAGGGTGCATGCATTTTGGAAAAAGCTCCAGTGTACTCGATACGACTACGTTGGGGTTGATGAGCCAAGAGAGGCAGAAAGAGACGGGAAGTGCGGACACCACGGAAAGGGGGTGGTATGAAGATGTTCTATTTGCCGCTATTATCGCCCATCTCGAGCAATAACAGTGGCGGAGGAGCTGAGAACGGATGGGCGATTATATCGGGAAAATTGCTCAATTATTAATTTACCGTGTACAGCCAAGGCGCTAAAGGTATATATATATAAGGTACATACAGTCGCGGGGTATCTTGGTTTATGGTTTTTTTTTTTTCCTTTTTCTCTCGCGCCCTTTCACCTGCACCGAGGAAAATTCTCGCCCAAACTGACTCGATTGATCCGACAGTCCTTTGTGCAGTAAATGTGTGTGTGTTGTACATATGTGTATGCGAAAGCGCGAGCTCTGCGAGAGAGTGTAGCTGATTGTATATACATTATAATGGCGAGAGACGTCACGCGCAGCGCTCGCCGCGACAAAAGAAGCTTTTGTCAAGAGGCACATATATGGTTATTGGTTAATACCACAAAGTCGTATATATATAGACGAGAGGGAAGGAAAGGAGGCATCTTATATATATATGCACTACCAAATTTCGCGTGTGTCATCAAGTACCTCTACCAAGTCAGTCTTCCTCTCCCCTCGGAGCAGCATATTATATCGTAACGTTATAGTCAACACGTATGCAGCGTAATAGTATCGTATCAGCTTGGCTCGGCTCTTCTTTATTACGAGGATGTAAGAGGCTCCGTCTATGTAGAGGTTCGTACATGCACCGTCTCGCGTCTCTCTCTCTCTCTCTCCTTTCATTTTCAGCACGCAGCAGCGAGGAATAATCCTATATTGGTGTACCGATATGTTACCAGCTTCCAGATCGGCTTATTAATTATCAGTCCAATAGGTGTGTACGTGAGGTGGTCCTCGCCTCTACACCGAACATATGATACTCTCACCAGACCACGTCACTATACTGCACCCCATAAGTCCGTATAAGTACTCGTTCGTGGAATTGTAGGGGTATTTATTATGCTGATTATGCTTGGGGGTAAAAAAAAGCACACATATAATATACTAGATGTAGGTAGAGGTGCATGCGGGGGTCGGAAAATCTCCCTCGTCCTTTGCCACACTGGCTCGTATCAATTTTCCCCGAAACACCCATACCTGTATTTCTCGCTCCATCTTATCCCCTATGTATACTGCCCGTACCTCTATCGAGGAGGGCTTGTGTAGCGCGTGTGTACCCATACAATACACGTGGAGATAAGTAGGAGAGAGAACGAGCACAAAGTGCTCGCGCTCACGAAAGGCGTGTATACGCACGCGGTATGTGTCCCGCGCGGAAAGGGCCACACGTGTAATGTACCCGTGCAGTATATAGATGTGTGTGAGGCTGCAGCGGTGGGGAGCTTCGGAAACGGCGCGCATTCCGATTCCTTCGGCGTGAAATTAATTACTTTGCCGGTTAATTATGTGACATTTATCTCCGCGGTACATCTTGCCCAGAAAATCTTGGGAGCTGCGAGTCGCCGACGCGTTCGTGTGCGCGAGAGGCGCGGAATTTCAAGGGGGAGGAGGGCTGTGTATATATAGGTATAGGTGCCGAGCGCGAGTGGAAAGATTGGCTTTTCGACTCTTTGCTCTCGCCGCGGTTTGTTGCTCCACGGGCTTTGAGAAGCAAAGTGTGTGCGAATGCGCATATATGCTTTTTGTGCCTGCTAATTGCCTTACACGCCGCGAATCTCTCGCTTTTTTGGCTTTTACCCTTTTTTCTTCCTTGCTCATCTTTTCTATATCCCATACCGTTGTCTGGAGACTATGATGCGTGCTATCGACTGCTGAGTCGTTTATTTACCTACAGTTGTCCAGCGCAAATATGTATACAAATGCGTGCAAGCATCACATTGTTGCTCATTCGAGAGTCGCAATTTCGGATAATTGAGGTAAGTATTTGATTCTTTTTTTGCCTTCAGATGAAAATAAGTAGAAATCACTGCGATCTTGGCGTTAATGATGAGGACGACATCCCGCAGCTACAGAGACGCATTATTGGTTTATGTTATTTTTCGACAACTCTGCCCACGCAAACACTTAATCGAGGATTACTCGTACACCTGTATATATAAGTATAACGCGTTACCTTTTCCAATAAATCGAGCGCATCGAGAGAGCCGATAACAGTCGGGAGGAAAACGTCGCTTGTAAAACCTGAAAAACGCACCGGAGCGCGCTGTGAAATAATTAATTCGTCTCTCTTCTCTGTGCTCTTTTCCTCGAGTCATATTTGCCTTGCCGGCGAGTGCTTTTACAAAACTTGTACCCACTCGCACACAAGCGCGCGCCTCCGACGTTTCTCCGTGCCTTTTTCCACATCCAATATCCCTCCGTTCTCTTTTTAAGTGGGCGAGTTTGCTTGCTAATTACGCGACTTTAACATTGGCGAACTAAAAGCTCCTTTCCCTGCGGATGATCATTTCAATCGCCCGCTTTTTTTTTTTTTTTCCTTCGCAAAAGCAAATTCACCGCTGCTCGTATATATAGCTCTCCGATACCTCCCCGAGATGGTATCGGTCAGCGAAACAGTATACCACATCAGCGCATCTCGGAGTCACGCGAGAGATATACGGGGCGTCTAAAAATACGGCGTTTCGCGCGCTGTCGTAAATTTGTTCGCGTCCCACTCGAGCGCGAGGGAGGATGTGTACGATCAAAAACTGCCGCGGTGCAGGATCGTGGGCATGTATGTTGTTTTTTTTTTTTTTATTTCACGGCGATTATGCGTTTCCGGCTTCTCGTCTTACGGCTGTTGCATATTCCTCCAAAAGGGCCTCATCCCGGCGATGATGCCACGACATGGGGAACCCGTGGCGGATCGATCCAAGAGATATATACGTGGTACGGTTGATGTTTTGGCAAAAGGGGGAGGGGAGAATAAAAATGCCGATTTCGTTTGAGATGTGGACGCCTACGTGCCACCACGGTGTAACAAGAGGTGCCTAAGATAATAAGCGTCCGGGGTTTATAACTAGAGATCGGCAATGGACACAATTTGAGAGAAATCACATTTTATTCTCCGAGTCGTTGCCGATCCTTGGATCCTCTCGCAATATAAGATGCAGGTACCTATATACATATGTGTGATTGAGCGTATAACACATAAATGTAATACATGTATAGGTAGGTACGCGCAAGATTGGGTTTGTGCACGATGTAACGGTACCCCCCGTGGGCTGCCTACCTTGTTAAGCGTGTACACGGTGTAATACCATACTCCACGTATACGGATGTATATTAACAAAAAGAAGGAAAAAATAAAAGGTTAACGGAGCAAAAAGCAGCACACCCGATCGTAGAGAGCAGCGATCGTATTTCTCCAAACTTTGCGAAAAAAACGTCCATGGCCGTCGTTGCACATCACCCGCATCTATATACCTCTGAATCGGTAGCTCTCCGAACTTTGTTACTTGCAATCTCTAGTAGCCAATCTCTCTCTCTCTTCTCGACTCTCTGTGTGCCCGAGAGGGCAAATGATATACACACGCTCCGTTGCGTTTCGGACTCCGTTATAGCACCACGGACCACCTCGTGTATCGGTCTCCCATCTGTGTCCGATGTAGCAGCTCTAATCGCGGGTAACCCACATCGCGAGGAGACAGGCACGAGGAGATACTCGCTACGAAAGATGGACACAGCTCGGATCGGGAGCTAATTTTACTTTTCTGGGCCTCTCTTGTGAGCAAAAAAACAACCCAACTGCAGCTTATGTGCGCGAGAGGGGCGAGTTTAGGGGGATGGGGGTGTGAGCTTCGAGGGGTGATGTTTGTTTAATTAGGGAATCGAGTAAATTGAGATTCAGATCCCTCGATTTGGATGTAGCCTAATTGGCATCGGCGGGGCTTTATCCACGGGAATGAATCAAGGGGGCCTATATAAATCGGTGACATTCGGCTACTGCCTGATTGATGAGGTAGGTGCACAATTTTTACTCCCTTTCGTCGTAATCCATCATTCGGGGGCTCTGGTTTCTTTGTTCTACACTACCACTTTGAATTTTTTGGACTACACGGAGCAAAAAAAAAAAAAAAAAAAAAAAAGAAAAAGTAAGGTTCCGCTTTCTCGAATGTAATTCAATAAGATTTATCACGAGGGAGGAGATTAAACGATCGCACGGTTTTATCGCGACCACCTCTCGCAGCGAATGATAATTTCCACCCCCCCCCTGTCCCTAGCTGGGGGGTATTAATCTTCCTTGAATTTTTGGTACATCGTCTCGCGTGTAGCGTATAGTGGAGTGGTGTCCTGTGTATAGATAAACGCGCAAAACGGGGACATTAGGAGGATGAGCGTAGCACATCGGGGGAAAAAGAGGCGAAGGGAGTAAATTGTCCCTATCGAGATGTGACGCGCCGGAGTATATAAGGTATAATGTACACAAAAGAGCGCGCCACCGTATCGGAGCCCCTAATCTTCCAAAGTATAGGCGTATGTATACTCGCGGAGGAAAAGCGAAAGGAATTTTCCAAAGTCTTGGGTATGTTCATTCGGTGGGTATTTGTATGCAAGAAAAACCGAGGGTGAGGAAAAAATAAAATAAAATAAGTACAGACGGAGGAGACGAAACGATCCGTAACCGCTCCGATCAACCGTCCGATATACCTCGCTCGTGTCTTGGATTAAGCGCGGACTGACGAAAAAAAAAACCGGGGGATTCCCCCATACGAAATTTCAGCTACGTGCGAGGAGGGGAGCAAATGGAAAATCAAGCCGCGGGGAGAAGGAAAAAAAAGGGGGGGCCCGGTGCAATACACTTTGGCGGAATGGCGTACAATGTAGGGGAAGAGAGGATGGGCCAAAGATATACCCCATATATATATACACGAGGAAGGAGGAGTGCGTGCGAGAAACAGGTGGCTCTTCCGAGCGCGCATTTCGTAAACTGTACGCAGATAATGAATATTTATCTCGAGGTGTGCTCATTCCAAAACCTACATTGGATGATAGTTGGGCGAAGGAACGAATTCACGCGTAAACTGATGTAATCCTAATGGGGAAATGTTGAAAAAAAAAAAAAAAAAACATGAAGCAACGTGAAGCAACGAGTGGGGAAACTCGGTCGAGAGCCGCGCAAAAAAGCGCCGTCTTCCAGGGGGCAACCGGTCCACCGCGGAGGTAAAAAAGGGAAGGGGGGTCTACTTCTTTGGGTTACCCGCACGGGCCAAGAGCAGCGGAGTACGAAGAGGGTGAAAAAGGGGTGACAGAATTTCACCGCAGGGACGGAAGAAAAGAAAGCGCTGGAAGGGAGGTGGCTTGTAAAGAAAAAAGAGAGGCAGGGAAAAAAAGCCCAGTAGGTAGGTATATACACTGGGTTAACGAAGATGAACGCGGTCGGCTGTTTTACCCCCTTTGCCCCTCCCCGCTCGCTTACCCGGTTGGCCCATTGTACGCTCCTGTATATAGAACGCGAATTTCCAATGCAAAGCTCACAAATGCCTCTACCACGTATATACATTAGGATTACGTCGCGGCGACCGAATTTATCTTTATTCGCGCTTCGAATCCTGTAAGGGAGGGAGGGGGGCGAAAAACAGGTTAATTACTTTTTGATGGAGGGACAAGGACTCTGGGTTAACGGCGCGCGAAAGGAAATAAATTAATCGACGGAGCGTGTACACGCGCGTCTCCAACAAACGCTTGGCGAGAATTAGAGATGCTAATTCCCGCCTGTGGTGGAAGAGCACGCCTACCACGTGTCCGAAACTCTAGGCGTATCGATTGAATTTGATTGAATTTTCTGGTAAGCAATTTCCACAATATTTCAAGCGCTCACCGGAGGGTCGATGGTCTCAAACATTGAGAAAGTCGCGTGTGTAATGACTGCGCTATGTACAACGCAAGCCCCGAGCGACTATATAGGTGCACCCGCGAAATTGCGCCCGTCATCCTAATGATGATAACAATGCACGTTTTTGGCGTGGTCGCGACGAGGGCACATCAAGTTAATTTGGTTGTCAACAACAGCGGACACGCATGGAACAGCCGCAGAGCCAAGCACACCGCAGAACTACTATCCTCATTTTCTTGGGGCGCGTTACGAGCGACGGAGTCGCACTGAATACTTTATACAAGAGGGCGGTGTACTCTCGTTGTCGGGGGGGTCCATTGCATCCAGAATTCACCGGGAGAGATGACCGCGTCTAATGCCACGCGTGTACTCTCTCGCGGTCGCGTCCAATGCAACGAAGGGAAAGCGAGCCTACATAGTCTCCACGCCACAGGGGAAAGCTAGTTAGCGAAATGGTTTGCGACGCGCGTGCACGAGTTTGCGACGTTATTTTCGGTGACTCGCGGATGATTGACGACAAAGGGGGTATATATCCATCCGTTTTCCCTACTTCCCTCCTCCGCAGCTGGAATTTGCGTTGTACAGCTGAATTGCGTTTGCTATCTGGTTCAGTACAGTGGACGGCAAACGCTGTAAGTACATCGGACATCGGATGTTGTTTCAAAACAGTGGAAGGTTGTCCAACTGAAGGAACGTGTACACGAACCATCGCATCAAAGACTTTCCAAGTTTATTGTATATAATACTGATGCGCGTGTAATGCGATCCTTAATTTTTTCTTTTGCACCAGAACAGTTTTCTTTAGCACTGTACTTAGGATTTATCACCTCGGAAGTCGATGTAGGTGCAGAACTAAAAAAAAAAAAAAAAAAAAAAAAAAAAGTTACACGGCAAGCGACTCTGGTAACCCGACACGATTCACCGGCGCACTCCTAAGAAAAGGCGCTATGCGTTACAAAGTCACCCTAGAACCACCACCAGCTGCCCCAAGGAGGGAGAGAACAATATTCATTTTTTTTTTTTTTCCAAGACTCCATGTACTGGATATCAACGTAGTGAAACACGAACAAGCAGTTTTTCGAGCTCGAACCTCCGCGTCGCGGTTTACGCCGCTCAAAGCACACATACATGTACGTATACATATAAACATACAATAGCGGACCCTAAAGTTGCGCGCGGCATGCGGTCAGAGCGCGTCTGTCTTTCTCTTTTGTACACATATGTATATATATTATGTGGCTCGGTTCGCCGAGAGCGGCGTGTGAAATTCCGCAACCCCGACGACGACAGCCGCGGTGACGGCGATGACTTTGGCTCCGAGGCCTGCCAAGAGAGCCTTGACGCGCCGCGCGTCATACTTACACAACCCGAGCTTTGTTCGTTTTCGCGGGCCCAACGGATGGAAATTCCGTTTCGATGCGTTGATTTCGACACAACAATGGTGGAACTTACTGCCGATCGCCGGGGCAGGTGGGGCTCGTTTTTTCGAGGGGGACCAAAGTGGGCGTTCTTACCTGAAACAAAAAAGTGAAAAAGAGCATCGTCAGCGTGTATGATTGCAGTGGAAAAACGAAGCTTCGCGATACGGACGTAATTATACGGTGCACAGAAAAATTTTCCCCACTACACGGGACAGCCCCCTTTTTTTACTTTTCAAAGCGGCAAATCACTCGCCATAGACTGTATACAATGTACAGCATCGAGGGGCCATATACGAAAAGTAGTTTTTTTGCTTCTCCTATATAATATGAGCCCAACGAGGTGCGGTACAAGTAAGGGTCAAGGGCACAGCCGGCCGGTCCCGCTAGAAAAGGAGGAAGCGAGAGGGCCCTTAATCACCGAACGGGGCCCGGGAGATAAAAACCAAAGACATCATTAAGGTGCATTACAGTCGAGCTCCTTTGAAGGTAATGGGAGCGTGGCAAGGTTGAGAGAGACAGGGGGCAGGGGAGTCCTTTTGGTCGAAATGAAAGATCAAAAGGAACAAAAGGTAAATATTTTATACACAAGTGCCATTATGAGAGTAAGAGAGAGTTTTCTCGGAAGGAGATGTATATATATATATTTTTCCAACGCAAACAGAAAAGCCGGGGGGAGGGAGGGAGGAGAGGAGCAAGAGGTGCACGAGGGGCAGAGCGATAAATAAATACACTCGGAGGGTCTCCCCGGGAGTGCGGTCGGTTGGGTGCGCTCCGAAATTGAAAACGGAACGGCCATTACGCGCTTTCCCGACGTCATTTGCGAGGAGACGCGCCTCACCCCCCTTCGTCATTCTTCTCCAAGCGCGTGTGTTCCAGTATAGCTTGGCTGCCGTGTAGTTATAAATTCTCACGCATTTATAGAATTCGCCAGAAGTGCTGGGCAATAAATTGATACGGCGCGTGTCATATCTCTCGCCGAGCGAGAAATGCGTCCCTGGAAATTTAGGCCCCTCTCTCTCGCGTTAAGGTTATTATTAGCGCCCGCTCGAAATGATGAGTTAACCCAATAGAGCTTATACCCGTACAACTTTTCGATGCAACGTGAATCACAAACTTGTTGATTTCTCCTTTTCTTTTTTTTTTTATACGCAACAACCTTTAATCAATGCCCCATTGCGCAAAAGTGGGCGATAAGTACCACGTGTTTTTACACGTTTGGGCAAATTTTATTTCATTTTATGGTTGATTTACATACAATCTACGCGCGTTCGCTCGATCCGCTCCCTATGCTCATCTTCGCGTGTTTCAACGGCGGCATATTTGTCATTTGTCTTTTAAACTTGAGAGCCGCGCTCATATTGTAACCACTGCAGAGATGAAAGAAACATCAATCCCAAGTTTCCGCTTTCGCAGCGAGGGGGGGGGGGGAGAAGTCGTTAAGCGCGTATTGCGCACTAAAAAAAAAAAAAAAAAAAAGAAAATGTAGAAACAAGCTTGTATCCTTGCATTAACTTAAAAGATGGTCCCCTCCCGCCCACGCACGCGTGTTGTATTATACGCTCGTCTCTTCGGCGAATCGCTTCCCGAGAACTACTCTATAACTACGGTACAGTGATATTTTCCTTTTTTCTCCCCTCCTCCGCTTTATATATATGTATATACACGCATATTACGCGCTCTCCCGTTCCATTTTTTAAGAGACACTCCGAGCGAGTGGAGCGCTTGCATCTTTAGTCGAGCAAATGAAAAAGCGGCCGAAACGACACTCGTAAACGCATAAACGCTCGCGTGTACGGAAAAAAAGAGCCGGGGAGAGAGGGGGAGAAAACAATTCAGTTTTAATGGACGCGCTTAAGAGATCGTGAATCCCCCGGATTTATCCATGTACAAACGCGCGGTCGCGATTTCTCCTCTGGCATTTCGGTGGTGGGTTCTTTTAGTTTCTTCGCCCCGTGAATTTTATTATTACTTTTTTTTTTTTTTTTTTTTTTTTTTTGCTAGCGTTACGCAATATACCGTGCGGGGAAAAAACAAGAAGAAAGAACTTCGGGTAAAATGGCCCCTCGCGCGTGTGACTTTCTTCGCGAGATATTGCGGTGCGCCATCAAAGACATCGATTTTTATTTATTTAAACTTTTACGCTCGGTCCACACGAATTTTCGATCAAGAGTTTAGGAAAGGAACGCGAAGGAAGTTGTTTTTTTTTTTTTTGTTCACCACAAAGATGTTCTCTAATGAGGCGCGTGAGCCCGTACAAGACGCCAGCAATCCAACACCATCCCCGAGAACAATAACCGTACCTTGTACACAGTGTGGGTCTCGAAAAAGGACGTACGAATGAAAAATAACCCATTCACGAGTTGCGAAGAGAAAAAAAGACCAGAGCAACATCGTGATCATCATCACCCGTACGCCACCAGAACTGTTGCTCCAAATGCCCTCATTAGTCCCACGCGATAACGGCTGAAAAGAAAGCCGGCTGTCTACACCGAGCACCTCTACACACTAGCCTCCCACGTCGTTCTCCTTTTGCGTTGCACGCATATATACCCACATTTTGCACGCATAGGTGGTACCCATATATTACAAGGTGGTGCAGACATCGCGGGAGCTGTACGCACAGATAGGCTTGATTGCCGAGTCGCTAATGGCCCTCTCGTCTTCTTCTGTTACCCTTTATATTCTTCTTCGCCTCATCCTTGATGTTGTACGGTTGGGAGACGATATCGAGCTCTATATTTACGGTGTACTCGAGGTAAAAGTGACGGGTCAGAGGCTCTTTCGTCGTCCTCGAGGAGAAACCATTGGCGACGACAAGTGCCGTCCACATCGAGTGCCGGGGAGTAAAATGGACGGGCAAACACGTGAACGAGAGCACGCGTCTCGCGATCGAGTTTCCCAATGAAATTGACACTCACATGTATATTATACCGCCTCGTCTTGTCGATAATCTCAATATAAAAGCACACAACAACCATAAAGTACTTGTAATCGATTCTCGTGGAGAACAAAACTCGCGCAAAGTTGATCGCGTAATCGTTTCTCGCTAATGTCGATTCTGCAAAAAAAAAAAAAAAAAAAAAAAAACAACCACATGATGAATCGCAGCGGCGCGGCGGGCATCGGAGAAAAGAACAATTCCCCATTAGATGGTACAAATGGCCGAGCCATTGCAGCAAACACCCACTGAATGGGAGCCGAGTTTCTTTTCAAGCTCTCCTTGTATATATAACCCGTACACATGTATGTACCTACGGTGAAAAGTAAGACATCATCAAAAGCAACGGAGTACCTCGTAATATATACACTCTCGAACGCCGCGCGAAAAGAAAAAGATCGCCCAATCTCGCCCACCTTAATCGCCCGCTTATATGTGTACACGCATGAATCACGCGCTAAAAAACAACAATGGCATCAAGAGAGAGAGAGGCCTGCTGCTCGTCTCTTTCATCGCGAGGAGGTTACACGCGCGTATATGTACAATAAAAGATGATCGGGAGACGGGGGGGGGGGGACACTCGGGGAGATTTTAAAGATCCCGGCACTTCACGCAGCGAGCACTCCTCGGTATCTGTCAGATGACTTCCTTTTTCAAAGAGACAGAGATGCGATAAAAGACTTCCTCATTATCCGATGGAGCTGTTTTATATATAGACGTTACTTTTTTCCCCTCTCCCTGTCTCTCTTGCACCTTTTTCCTCCCTGTATATACATATATTATCTGCTCGGCTCTGCTGCACGCTGTACACCTATATACCGTATACGTAATACGTGGGTTAGCCTCCAGCTGCTCTCCGTCCTGCTCTCGCTCGTTTCGTTATAAATAGAGTGTACCGCCTTAGCTCTCTCTCTCTCTCTCTCGCTTTTTATCGGACGACCGATGCTTTTACATTCCTCCTCAGCTGCTCTCTCGTAAATGTAGACGTTAGAGTCGTGGGCACATACTGATGGTTCATTACCTCGTAATCGGAAAATTATTTTTTACGCCTTCTGATTGTGCTTATCGAGTTCTTCGACTGTGTGCCGTACGTCAGATCTGTATAGAGGATGTAATTATTACGTAGAAGACAAAAAATTTTACTTAAATTGATGTACGATATTGTGACGGGAAGCACGTGAAATGGACATCTCTTTACTGTACGTATTTTAGAGAAACCCTTATGGCAATCGCAACCAATGGACGTTCAATGATGATTTCGGCTATTACCATAGCCATGAAAAAAAAATAGTAACACCGACACCTACAATACACCTTACCGTTCAAAGCCATAAAACAGCATATTCAGTCAAGCGGTACAAAGCGTGGCACATCTACACCCCAATAATCTCACCAACCAATCTCGGCGCCAATTAACGCCACATTCATCAAAAGCGCGTCTCGAAAGGGGGGAAAAAATTGAAAAATTGAAAAATAAAAATAAAACAGCTCAGTGCAGTACTCGCACCACTAAGCGCGGCGGCCCAACTCGAGCCCAACAGTGTATATAAAGATCGAAGGCAAAAGGGAAACAGGGCGTGTGCAATACTACACACGCACTCCCCCGAAAATGCGCGTCTCTCACCCCCTCATTTATCTCGCTCCCCCCGTTCCTTCTTCCTGCCCTCGAGCAGGCACGCGCTCGCGTCTCCCTTTCGACTCGAAACGGCGAGTACACGGCGTTTACCGTAAGCGAACAGCTGTCGGCGACTCGGCAATGCCTCGCCCGCCCTCGACTGTTACACTTCTTTCCTCCAACCCGGAGATTATTATTACCACGTATGTAGCCTTACAACACTCGAAAAAACACCACCCCTACCCCCGTACAGTTAGCGCAAACGCCGTGCACTGATATATTCCTCGCGAGGCACCGGGACCTGTTTGAAAAAAAACATTTCTTCTTCCAGAGTAATGCGGACGCGGTGTGACGGCCGTCTCTTGTAAGAGTAACGCTTGGCCCGACGACACTTGAGCGCCGTTCAAATATACGCCGAGTACGTGCCTCCACATACATATCGTGTACATTCATATCAGAGAGGAACATAGAGATATATACCCATCTGCAGTGGTTACAAGACGCCGACTGTGTACGTTGTGGGTTTTAAATTATCATCCCTTTCGTCACCGTCGCGTGTCCCTCCTTTGGACCATCATCGCGATCTCGTCGCGTAAGCGGTGCTTGACGATTTACTTTGGCGCCGATCGACCGATTAGCGTTTGAAAACAAACAAAAATACAAGCCCGAGAATCTCTCCGCGGTATGCGTACAGACCAATGCTTTCGGCCTGTAATGTTGTGATAGCTGTAGTTCTCCTTGTAACTATACGCAATAAGTATACGCTATGGGAAAAAAAGTAACGGAGGATGTAAGGGGGGGAAAGGTGTTGACGCCGAGGAAAAGCAGAGTCGCGAGCGAGTGTTAACTTATATACAAGTGTGACGTGTGTTATTCTAAGACTAAGCGGCCGAAGCTTTATGTATGGCGATGGTACGAAAACATAGTCTTCGACGAGTGTATGTAATTGCATCTTCTTCTTCTTTTTTTTTTTTTTTCCGACTCATCATCGACGCCTCTCTTTTTCCAACACTTCATTTTTTTCTGCACCGTTTGCTGCCTCCGAACGCGTACGTGTACGCTTTTCCATGCCTCGAAAGAGGAGATGTATAGGGATATGCCAAAGAGCGGAAAATGTATTTAAAAAAAGAAAAAAAAATCTCTCTCTCTCTCCTCCTAGCTGTATACACCCGGGGCTAATAACGCGCAAAACATTAAATCTCGCTTTTTTCCCACCGCATGTATAATAGTAACAACGCACCGGGAATTGCGCTCTTTCGGCCCGAAAGGAAAACACGCAAACACCAGCGTGTGCGTCTCTCTCTATGTGCTCTATTCTTTCCGTGAGCAGCCCATCTCTCTCGGGGAGTGTGTGTAAAAAAAAAAAAAAAAAAAAAAAAAAAAAAAAAAAAAAAAAAAAAAAAAAAAAAAAAAAAAAAAAAAAAAAAAAGCGGGGGGCCAAAAGAGGCATGCGCTCGCTCGGTATGTACATCGGGGGTACGTGTGTACACGGTGGGGGCGAAAAATGCTTCATTTGGAGGATCAAAGGGGGGAATCTCTTTTAGCTCGCGCTACGTCGTCGCGCTGATGCTCGTTTTTTCGCAACTCTCGCCTCGCCCATCCAGACGAAACGGCTTCTCTCTCTCTCTCTCTCTGGTGCTTTTTCGTAACGCGTGTGCAGAGGAAGCGATTCGCGAGTAACGTTCGGTCGTTTCGTGTCATTGCCTATGTACACGCGAATACATGTACACGAATAGATTAGGAGGAGGGAGAGACGGAAGCGCTTGTGCGTCGTCACCGAGCTTGTATACACGCGCGTGCAAAGAATGGCGGAGGAAAAGTGGAAATTGCAGGGAATAGATGTGTTCGGGGATCGACGAATCGCTGGCTATTAGTCGCCGTTGATTTATATCGCGATTCCCCCGAGGGGCAAACACGGAAAATAAGGGAGGAAAAAAATTTTGCTTCAAATTGACCAAAAAAATCTGCACTCTGCATCTTTTGCGGCTGATGTATTTTTTTTCTCGACGCAATCGGCAAAAAGCTCGTCGTCTCGACTCGTGTCCGGGAGTATATCGCTTACGACTGTATACGTTTATATTGTGTATGTAGTCCAGGGACAAAGTTGTTTCTGCCATTTCGTCTGTAATGTCCTACCACCACGTATAATAGTGCACGTTACCAGTAGAAAATTAATGCGTTCGCGTAGTGTTTAAAGATACATCTATAAAAATACATTTTTTGGTTTGAAAAAATTGGTTTCTCCCACTCTATAAATTAAATGGCGATAAAAATATCAATGACAATCAACCAAAACATCGAATGACTCGTTTCTCACTTTAAGGGTCGATTAGTGCCTCGTAAATTTCATTTCGCGTGCCCATTCGCGTGCGTTTGAAATAAAATAGCTCAACGAGGACTAGATACCCAATTACTGTCACCCACCCGCATGCGGATATCTGTTTCGCGGGAGACAGCTCGTGTATATAGGAATAAATTGTGTAATAATACATCATCAGGTATTTTATACCTACTCGGTGCGACTGTAACGAGATGGGGTACCGTGACAGCTCCTCAATGGGGCTGTACAACATAGCCACGGTAATTAGGTCGAGAAACGTCCAAGTTGTGATACGCATCGTGTGTTTTACTGGGCGGGAAAAATTTCAATAGACGAGGTAAAACTGCACACAAGACGGTCTCTGTCTCGTAAGAGGGACATCATTTCATCAATTGTCCAAAGTATGAATTTTGTGTACTTGTATGTTGAGCGAAAAAAAAAAAAAATTCTCAAGTTTATAGAGATAGTAATGTATCAAAAGATGGTACCGACAAACGTAAACAATAAAAAACATACACCACGTGCAGGAACGCAAAAATAAAAGTACCTGCTCGGGGGGAGGGAAAGAGAGCGGCAAGATTAAATGCAAAGAGTCGCCCGTGTTCGTCGCATCAATAACATTCGACGAGCGTATAAATATGATACAGCACAGCTCTCTTTCTCTCTCTCTCTTATACGAGTCGCAAGAAGAAATCGCGAGATTTATCGGTTTCTCGTCACGACTATCATATGTATAGGAGGAGGACTGAGGAAGCGAGGCTGCTTCCGCCCCGGAGACTCTTTTCATCGGCAAACGCGAGATCCTGTACGGCGAGTATCCTATACTTACGCTGTGTATATGATATACATGTGTGTTTGTGTCCGTCGTGTAAGGGACGATCTTTTCGAAGCACGTGCGCTCCACGTGTCCTTCCTGCTTCCCCCCTTCGAGTACACGCCAAATACCGTATGTACACACGCGCACACTCTTTTTTCCTTACCCGCAGCGACAGCGTAGAAAATTAATCGAGTCGAAAGACTCCCTCTCGTCCACTCGGATCTCGGATTTTTAAGATTATTTCCTTTTTCTTTAAAAAGACTCCACCCATGCAGTGGATTGGATGATTGGGTAGTACTCGACTGCTGGATGTTGTATAGTATATCTCATTGTAGGGTACATCCATACGCCTTGCGAAATATACATGTGCACGAAATATAGCACACTAAAAAAAAAAAAAAAAAAAAAAGTGGCTGTAAGTTGAGTCTACATTTAGAGCGAGAGAGGGGCCCCCTTGGGAGTCGAAAATAGAGAGAAATCATCGGCGTCCTCCTCTCGAGCTGTCACCGCGCTTAATTGAAAGCGCAAAAAGTGGCGCCCACCGAGAACGCAAAGACACCCCTTCCCTCCTCGGAACAGACGTCACCTGTCAGCCCGTATTTCTGATTAAACTCGGGAAAACATTTTTTTTAAACAAGTCAGTCTTTTTTTTTTTCTTTTTTTTGACACGGCGACGACTGCGCCGGAGTTCGGAAGAGTAAAAAATTAGTGCGACCAAGCGTGAAGCGTTGGGATGCTGTGAACCTTAAAAAAAAGGCGACACGTCGTTGACGTCCCCGTTAGGAGGTCCATTTGCGCCAACTTACCCCAATAGCACACAATGTACCTATACGCGTAGTGAGTGAAATTCCAAAAATCACCGGCAAAAACAACCAAATGTATGTATACCACCCTCGTGGACTGTGGAGCACAATGAACGAATAAATCGCCCCTTCAAAAAGGACCGACCGAATTATTCGAGACTCATACGTACGACCTTCTCCTTCTCTCTCTTAGGGAAAAAAAAAAAAAAAAAAGTTCAAAGAGCACGCGCGTATGCGCGATTGTTTCCACGAGCGGATAAATTCCAATGTGGTTCACTTGTGGCACAATGAATAAATAAATACAAGCCATGCGCGAGCGAGTCGGAGAGTGGATACGCGCAGGGAAAAGCGTATAGGCACGGGGGGATGTAAAAAAAGTAAGAAAAAAAAAAAAAAAAAAAAAAAAAAAAAAAAAAGAGTAAGGTATAGGCGCGAATTATTCGGAATTTATCGCTCCCGGCTTCATTTATTCTTTGGCTCTGCTGCACGTATCCCGCGGCGAGGATCTACGGTCCTCTGTATAGACGCGGTATGGACGCCGCCTGGCGTAGGATATACACACACACATGTATATATATATATGTAATATACGTAAGGGAAAGGAAAATGCCGTGAGAATCCAGGAAGGAGTGATTTATCGTCATCGCGGCGCGATAAAGACTCTTTGTCGAACGAGCCCGCGATGATTTACTTATAGGTACACATTTGTTATTATTTTTCCCCATCTCCCCAGAGCGTGTGTTTGTCTATACCCGCTGCACCTTTCCTCATCCTCTTCTGGCTCGTGTGTGCCCGCTCTCCTCTTCCTCTACGTGTAACCTCCTCCTCCTCCTCCTCCTTCTTCTTCTTCTTCCCTTTTTTCTCTCTCGAACGATGTTGCCGTGCTTGACTATAATACCGTTGAGGCTCCGGAATCGCATATACGTTTGCCCCGCAGGAAAGGAGTATAGGCGAGCCAAGTTTAAAGTGCTTTCGAAGCTCCGTAATAAACGCGAGTGGCGCGGTATTGTTTTCTCGCGCGGAAGCGTTACCATGTATATACATAAATTCTCTCCATCAGCGAGAGAAGTGTTGCGAGAATCCCTCGCTCGTTTAATGCATTCTCGAATCAATCGGCGCTCGGTCGTTTCATTCCACCTGGATTGACACTCCATACATATATACAGGTACTTTTTTTGCCTTTGATGATTGTTATTGCGTTATTTCATTGCGCTCCCTCGTAGATCCCCCTCGCTGTACCTATTTTATATACCTATACCGTTCAATGTTGCGAAGAAAATTAAATCTGCACGAGTCAAGCGCTGAAAGTAAGTATATCGGTATGCGCCGTATGGACCCCGCGCCGCGAGTGTGCTGTTATATATATGTACACGCGAAGCTTAGTCCATACATCTCGCACCTATCAGCGCCCCTCCCCCCACCCCCCGATCTACTATTGATATATTTTTTCCCCGCATCGTTTTCCTTTCACATGCACGCGCGTATATGTGTGTACCTGTGGTGCGCAGGTACACGAGTCAGGAGTTTCGAGACAGTCGATAGATCATTAGGCGAAAATTACGACGTGTCTCTCTATAAAGTACAGTATACTATACAGCTCGAGCGAGGGCTACGCGTTTACATGTGTGTACGTGTTAACGCACTGAATCATTCGCGTGTGCCTTATATGCGCAGTGTCGGCGCGACCGCCCTTTGTATACGATAAAACTGTAGAACGCGAGATAGGGAAGGAAAAAAAAAAAAAAAAAATTGTCGAATGAGAGAGAAGGACAAGATAAACAGGGGGGGAGGAGGAGGAGGAGGTTGAGGATCGCGCGAGAGGAGATAGCGGTGGAAACAGGAGAGCCTATGGATTTATACCGAAGATCGTAGAGAGCGTGCATTTATGTACCCACCTATACGTATATGAGTATTGTGATTGTGTGCCCAGTGAGCACGGAAAACTCCTTTTGCGGCGAGAGAGCACGTTACATTTATTTATTCGGAGTTTGTTGTGGTAAGAGAGTATAATATATGTTACTTTGGTCGTCGTCGTCCGGAGGTTTACGTACTCACCTGCGTGCGATGTGCGCAATCGGAGGAGGAGGAAAAACTATGCACGAGCGAGCATTAGGGCAACTAAAAAATCTGGTCCCCTCTCTATTTGTGTGTTGTTTCATGTGTCCAAGTGCGGGATATCGCATTTCACGTTTTAAAGGCGATCGTGTATTGTACGATGCTACGAAATTTTTCACGAGTAGGGTATACTTAAATATCCTTGTATACGCTAGTTTGCACAATAAGGTGAAACGGTAGAGGAATGAGAAACCCAAGGATGCCGGGCTTGTTGTATCCCTAAACTATTTCATTTGGAACCATCAAAAGGAAAGAAGTACTTGGCGTGCAAAAAGTTGAGAAAGGTAAAAAAAAAAATCGGCATTAAATATTTTTCATCCCTGCATAGAGTAGTAACAGTAATAAAGCGAGAGACCTCAATAACTTCCCGACTAATTCGAACAAAGGACTTTGCAACCACGTGGCACCCAAACACGACTCATCACCAATTGCAGAAGGAAGGAAGCCGATGAAAAGGGAAAAAAGAAATATTTTGTCACGAAAAGGAAGAAGCCCAAACTTGTACCTCCTAAGTAATATACATCCAAACCATGAGGGGCATGAAATTCGGCTGCGTATAGTGCGAGCACAAAAGGAAAAATCTGCTTTTGTGCGTGCGCGCTCGTAAAAAGGAAAAAAGTTGCCATTCCGAGACAGCCCAGTTTGTCTGCGAAGGTATAAACATACACACACTCTGCAAGGGTCTCTCTTTTATATACATATATACCTACCTGTCTCGTCGACTGACTGCAGCACCCATACCTACAACAGTGCAAACACCCACCGCACCCCGAAACATGGGCATATTACACGGAGAACCGTATAAAAAACCTGCGGCGTAGGCAGTATGGAGCTGCCATTTCACTTTTTATGTTGATGTCGGCCGAAAATCCTCTCTGATATATACTTGTACCCATGCGTATATATACCCCCGGCGAGACGTACCATATAAACCCCCGCCCCAGCGTTACATGTATGTGCGTATATACGAAACGAAAGAAGAGGAAAAAGCAAATTTCCCGAGCTGTGCTCGCGACTGTGTATTCTTAGATTTTATCGTCATTAAATTCGGATTGACTCGAAAATACGCGCTTGGATGACAATCTATCATATTTATTTTCGATGAGAGTAAGTAGGTCGATCCGAAAATAAAATTTTTTCTCAATTAACATTCGTGAGCGGGAGATTTTTTCGGGGGTAATGGGGCAACGTGTAGCCGAGTGGTACATATATATACTTGCTAGCGCTGCAGTATACTTAAAATTCAATTTAATCGGCTTTCTTCCTCGCTTGGCTTCTCGTCCTGCACCTCCACCCTTTTTTCCCCTCTTATCTCCCGCGCGCACGTTTATTTGCTTTACTGTTATTGAATTCGAATTTATTCGGGTTGGCGAGTGGAGCACCCCACGTGTGTTTTATACATAAAAAAAAAAGTAGCAGGCGAGGTAAATTCAGGAAAAGGGGGGATTAATGGTCCTTTGCGTCGCGTCAGGATCAGGAGGCAAAGAAGAAGGTGAACACTAGAGAAAGGAACACTTTGGTCAAGGCATATACGTACATAGGAATGGCATTCCACATTGATTTATGTCGCCTGATAGTAGGGTATACCTTGGTGGGGGAGTAGAGGGTTTTTTTAAACTGGTTCATTAGGCGCATTACGAAAATTTTGCATAAAATATGCGGGCCAAAATTATCGGTGAGGCAGGGGGAAGGCAACGAGATTGGGGGTGAGCAATCGTTGCGGATGTTTTTATCGTAAAGCCACCATAAAGTTATACGAAAAAAAAATGTAGGTGTTATATAGGTCACGAGAACAATAACCATCTCTCTATACATTAATCCGAGAGAGTATACCGAAATACAAGATAACAGAGCATGTATATGTATAATGATAATAATAATACGTGTAGGTGTACAGTACTGGAGACGAGGAGCAAAAATCATAAGACGCAAACCATATCCCCCCATTTCTAAAAGGACACGAGGTGTTAATTAAGACGACAGGCGGCTCTTGGCTCTTCTCTTTCGAAGCGTCGCGAATCCAACGAATTATCGCTCCGAAAGTGCACGAGCGCGAAACCACGCACACACACACGTGCTCCCGCGGATATAAATATATACGCACGCCCTCGCAAATTAAACTCGGAAGGGGACGTCTTTTCCCGACGCGTCTTAATTTAAGCCCGAGTAGGCACTGGTATCTATGTATATTGGTGCTACACGTACATATATATATGTACCACCTTCCACGCTATATACTTTCACGGTCCCGGACTCTGTGCGAACGAATTGCTGCTCGCGTCGAAGGTATGCGGATTGGATAAGTCGAGTATACAATTATATAAATCACTCCATTGTGTTACTTTGATTCGCTGCGTGTGTTTTTTGCCGTCTAGGTTCGTTCGCATTGTCTCGGTGTCGGCTGATAAGTGCACCCCACGTACATATGCGAAACGGTAACTAGCTCCACTGTGGTGTTGATAACACCCTTCTGGAGGGGGGATAGACGCGATGCAGCGTAACACGCTTGTAACGGATCAAAGTTCGGTGAACATGGGTGTAATTTATACTTACGGAATGACGGCTGCTTGGAAAAGTGTAGTTTTTACGGTCGTGACAAAGATGTATAGGTGTATGTAATTGATATTCGTTTCAGAAACGAGAGTTGGGTATAAGTGGAGCCGGGACTAATCGTGCGTATCAGAAACCGATACCGCTGCTTCTGGTGTGATGAGTCGAAATGAAAAATCGGAGAAAAGCCATGCATACTCGGAGAAAAGGGGGGGGGGGAGGAGTCGACGTTTCACGCTCGAAGGTGTTTGGCAGCCGAGCGGGATGACTTTTCTCTCTCTCCCTTGGTTCTAATTGAAAAATACCGCGACGGCGTTTCGTCGGGCTTTTAATCTTTTTCTAATCTCTGCCGTCCTCCCTATACATACATACACTCCCTCCTTCGCGAGCAGACGTCTAAATTACACACCACCGGATCCGGGGGTTATTTTTACAAGATTTTTCCTTCGAACGCGCTCTCCTTCTCTGTTTGTTTAGCGGCGAATTTGTCTCGGCGAACTTTTTGACAAATGCCCGACTCTGGTTTAATTTATCGCAACGCCAGGGCTCTTTCACTTCAAACACCAGAGCCCGGGGGGCTGATTTTTACGCGATAATTTAGACGGAGTCCGGGGTTTTTTTTTTTGGTGTATTCAAGTATAGGCGGCCACATCGTGGACAAGCGCGGAAAAACAAACAACTCGTCGGTATTCGTGTTGCGCGAGACTGAGAGCTCCAGACCTAAAACCGATGGCGATTTAAAAATATGTCTGCACCATATATGAGCTTGGTGCTCGCACGCTTCTCGAATTTCCGGGTCTACGAGCGTACGACCTATGAGTTTCCCTATACTTTTCAACCTGACACGACGAATACACTTGTACGTGGGCGAAAACACGATATTCAACACGAAAAGTTGAAAAATCACAGCTTGACGAACCGATCTACTTCATTCCCGACGCAGTTATGTGTATAACACGTATACTTTGAATTGAACGAGAAAATCGCACACGATTCAAAGGGGGTGTAGCGTGCAATGGAAGGGGGGTAAAAAAAAAGTTAAACGCGCATCGCCGTACGTATATATATACACAACAGTCCTCGCGACGACAGCTTCGTAATTTACGAGGCGCGATATTAGCCCCGAGAGTTCGCGCCTTGCCGCCGCGGGCTTGGCTCTTCTCTCTCTCCCGTTTTGCATTATATTTGTGCTCGGGAGCGCGGGCGAAAGAGCACAACCCACGTATAGGTATAGCTCGACGAGAGGCGACCCTTTACGACTTGCCGCGCGACGCCGCTGCACTTTTGCCGCGATGTATACATCCCATCTACGCCCATACTACCTTTTGTGCCTTATTTACACGTGTACGCGCGTGTTTGCTCGTTTCCTCGGGTGCACGTCTTTTTTTCACATATCCCACTGAAATCAATTTTTTTTTTTTTTTTTTCCACCACCTCGAAAGCATCCACACCCTTCGCTTAGTGTACACACTAGAGCATTTACATTTTGCTCGAGCGGGCCTGCGTTATTTCAAGCCCAACATCGCACGGAGCAATTAAATCACTCGCGCGACAAAAATCAGATCAGTCGTGAGAATTTAATAATAATAAAGCGCTTCCTCCCCTTCCCGTTGGGGGCTCGAGGACAAGGGAGCAGCCGCGGGATTCCAGAGGCCAGCCCCGAGTGCGCGAGACGCTATATATATACAAAAGCGCCACCACCGAAATAACTCCGAGGGCTCCCTTCACCCCTTTCTTCTTCCCGTGTGCGTGAAATTCTTCTCTCTCGGGCCCCCCTTTATTCCTTTTCCGGCTCGAGTCGCATTTCTCTCTCTCCCGCGCTCCATATACAAGGGGGTGCCGTCGCGTATCGAGCGGAAGATTGAAATCGAATTGAGTTAGGTTATGTAAATTGTTGGGCGAATTCGTATGTATATATATATATGCGCTTCCAATATATCCGCGGCTTGCGCCCACCCTCCCTTCTTGATGCTCGTGCCGTCTGTCTCTCCATCTGTCTCTGCAGGAATCGATAAACTTGGCCCCGCACAGTCGTGCATCTCTGTCTGCCCTGCACTTGGTTATACATGTATATACGGCACACTCGTGTGTACATATTTATGCTTGGCAGGCTCCCGAGTACAGGATCATATAATGGTTCATATTTCGGAATTGTCTTGTGCCCCAAACCAACCCAATGTCAAGCGTCCACCCTCTTCTATATCTACCTACAACTCGGGCTTGTCTTCATTGTATCGTACAAAACGCAAACGGCCAATTAAACAGGTATCCGTCGATATATACCCTTACTCGGAGCACGTGTGTACGCGTAATACATAAGCTCCATGCATCTTTAATTTCCAGTTCCTTTGGTCCTTATCGGCAAAAGTCACGGGCGTCGACAGGTCAATCCGAAAAGGGCGCGCGCATACTTAGCCGTAACCGCCTCTCCGACCGGTAGCTGCGATAGCTTTCACATATATATGGACACGCGTACATAAACTGTTAAGCGACCGAGTGGGTTACAACACGGTAAGTGCAGGGGGGGCACGACAAGAGGTCACGCCGCGTCGGCCCAGCGATTGAAGGTTGGCCGGCTCGTTTTGAATTAACGACGCGTTTACGGTGACGTTCGTTTGGACCTTTTTTTAAACAAATGTCTCGGCGGAAAATAGCACGTACAACACACCAGGAAGGTCCACACGGTTGTTGGGTTATCATTCAGGAGTCTGCTAAGGGGTACGTTAATTCATACGTGTGCGAATATATAATATAAGTTTAACGTTAATTTTCCAAGTCTTCGCAAAGTCAATGTCCATACATTATTGACAAACCGCGAATCAACTCTATACATGACGTTCGCGCACTTGGACATTTTTTCATCGAGGCTCTTTTCTCTCTTGGGGTGAAGCATATTTTTAGTGCCGCTCCTTTGAGTGCAAACGAGGAAATATTGTAGATGCGCGCTTAAGAAGGCGTCGCTGGTGCTCATTCGTCTCAAAGAGTCACCTCAAGGGGGCGAAAAAGAATGGGAGGGCAGAGGGAAGGAAAAACAAGAGCGATCCAGGGAGAAAACTATTTCCAAGCTGCGAATACATATAGTTGGGTGCTCGCACGTGCGACGCCCTATACCCTGTGGCAAATGTGTGTGTATATGTACACGTAAGAGGCGTGTCCCTCAGACACGAGAAGTAATCGGAATTATACTCGGACACTTGGCTTTACGTATCACTGGAGTGTTTGGGGTGGGGGGGGGGGGTGGCAACGGGATGGGGAGCAGAGAGGATTTCTCTTCGTCGTCGATCACCGTCACTCTGGCCTCCGCCGAGCCCAGTGTTTTTCGATTTTTCTTCCTCGTCTGCCTCCCTTTGTCTCTCGCGTTTTGCCTCTCGTTTTAGACCATGCTTTTACTCTGAATTATCGGGGGAAAAAAAGGGGGAGGGAAATGCGACCCTAACGATCGCTGCCTTGGCTTTACTTTTCATTTCTTATATACTTTTTCAAGCACTTGACCCACAGCTGCTATGTTGCAATTTCCCACTCAATGTTTCATTCACGAGTGTCTTTTACAGTCAACCAGTTCAGTAGGTTGTACTTACTCCGAAAATAGCAAAAATTTCCGCATGGGAAAAAAAAATCTTATCAACAATCACGCGCCATGTCAACACTATTTCTTCCATATATATTCATTCATTCCACCATGAACATTGCAGGGCAGGGCCACTCGTACGCCCATTGGCATCACACACCGAGTTTAGAACCCACTGGGCAGTTCTGATAAAGTACCACTGTAGCTCTGTCGACTTAGCTATATGCTAGCTGCCATACGAGATGATGAAAAACTGGTCATTCGGTTCACGAAATCACGTAGGTACAATAGCCTCTCCGACCCGAAATCAAAATTAATTAAACTCTTTTGTTTTCTCGCGCGCAACATAAGTACAGGTATATACACCTACCCTTCAAATATCACAGTCCGAGTCTTCTTCCTCGTACGAAAATAAGGCGCCCAAACAACCACGTACACGTATAATATGAGCTCTCCCCTCGGCACACCGGAATCAGCGGATGTCACCGGGGGATGAAAATTCCTCCCTCCCCCCTACGAGAAGAGGGGGAGAGCAATATCGACCGTATACTTGAGGGTGAAAAGCTCGTGTCGCCACCACCCCCACTCGTTTTTCTTTCTCCGGCCGAAAAGTCGCCCTATCGCTTCCTCCTTTCCGCGGCAGGAGGAGGACTCGGTTTTCCTCGGCCTCCATTTTTCACGCCGGGTAAACGAAATTAAAATACTCGAGCCCCCCCCCCCTTTTACTCCCTTCAAGCGTGGGTAGCCGAGTTCTCGAGGAGCTCGTCTACGTATACAGGAGAAAAGGAGGAAGAGGAGCGTTTGAGGGATTACACCTTATTTTCCCTTTCGTGCACGAAGGAGGGAGGGGATGAAATTCCCTTTCTTTTAAAGACCTCGATCGCCGTCTTTAGCCAACGGACGTTTTCATTACCCGAGAATTCGTTCGGGGACGCGCTTCGTATACGAGGCTGCACTGGAATAATCCACGGAGAGCCAAACGAGGCAGCAAACGCCACTTGGGGGGAACACATATGAATGTTCACACGTAGCATCGCGGGGCTTTGTCCTTAGATGGAATCGCAAGACACGAGTCTCTTCCATCCTCCCTATCAATTGGCGCGTCGATTTTGTTTCGCATCACCTTTCGAATCGATCGAAAACAATAGCCCCCCCCCCCCCATTAGTCCGAACAACCAATATACAAGAACGTCACAAAGAAAGAGCCGAATCACGTATCATCCCGTGTAAGGGATAGACCACACGTAACAAAACAAACGCGCGTATACGTGTCCCAAATGGAGGAGGAGGAGAGAAGAAGAAAAAAAAGACGGCATCGAAATCGCACACGCATCGCTCCCCAATTATGTATATATATATATTCCCGGGCACGGCGGAGTCGTCCTTCTCGTCAAAAATAACAGGCGAGGACCGACGGAGGTATCCATGTAGTACAGCTATACGCGGAACCCAAGGCCTATACATCTACGAAAAACGCCAGAGGAACCTATACGGATGTACAAATAGGGAACAGGAGAACACAATAAAAAAAAAAAAAAAAAAAAAAAAAAAAAAAAAAACGGGGGAGAAGAGAGAGAAGGCACCTCGATGTAGAAATATTTCGCGTCGGAGAGGACGAGGAGGAGAAAGAAGAGCTCGTCAAAAACTGCTGGGAGAGAGATCGGAAAGAAAGAAAGAGTACAGGTATATATATATATACGTGGGGGTCCTAATTAGGTCCTATCGAGCGCAATTAATCAGCACATTCCGGGGTATATATGTATACATCCCGCGCGACCGAACGGAAGAGAGAGAAAGAGATGCACGAAGCAAAGTGCCATCACATATTATCCACGTATATATATATATATACACACAGCTATATGCCGCTTAATTCGCGAACGAGGCGTCGTGTCTCTCGCTTATGTATACTTGGCCACGTAGCGCGGCATCCGGGCAAAAACCATTACACACAAACACACGGAGTTTCGTGGACCCGATCCTCTTCCTATATATATATATATAAAAATGTGTGCCTCCTGCTCGGTGTTTTATACACGTATACGTGGGTATACCGCGAGCGCGCCGTGGAGGAGCTCCCTTTCTTTCTCACGCTCTTTCGTCTCTCGCATTGTTCTTGCAGGGTATATATACATATACGTGTATAGCAGAGGCATGTCGCTTATACCACAGATCGCACTGTTTTTCTGGGCTAGGTATAAGTAAGTATCTGGCATTGCAGCTCGTTGCCGCCACCGTGAAGTACACGTATATGTATATACTGTTTGTTGGTCGCCGCCAAGAGTCGAGGGAGAGAAAAAGCACAGGCGGAGAAAATTGCTCGTCAGGAGACAGCTATACAGCAGTGCAAGGACGAGGGTATAGCAGAGCGGAACCAAAAGTGTGTGTAATATCACGTGGAGGAGGAACTAATTGTTCCAAGAGGTAATGCTTATTTACGTTTTTACCTTTTTTATCATTATAAATTGATGCGTGTGGAACAAACATGATATTATACGGCTAAAATAATAATACATTATATAGACAACTGAAACAGTGAAAACAAAAAAAAAAAAGTCCGCGTTTTGTAAAATAAAGACACATTGAGGATCTTGGCAGCGATGACGAAAGCGTTGTATGAAAGCGACGAGAGCTACAGTTGTAAATATAAAAAAAAACTATTCGATAATAGCGAGGGCCACT
Source organism: Copidosoma floridanum (assembly GCF_036245765.1). Taxonomy (NCBI): domain Eukaryota; kingdom Metazoa; phylum Arthropoda; class Insecta; order Hymenoptera; family Encyrtidae; genus Copidosoma; species Copidosoma floridanum. The sequence goes on from NW_028321891.1 coordinate 4,967,900, forward strand.
ATAGCGAGGGAAGTAAAGTTTATGAAAAGAGGGTTGGGGGTAGGAGGTGATTTGGAGAAGAACAAACAAATATAAGGAGCGAAGCAGCTGAAACTGTAACGGGAAGTGCACATAATATACACTTTTTGTAGGCACAGAGCGAGGGTGTAATTTCGGGTAAGTGTAAATAAATGGGGGAGAAAAATAAATGTAAGGAAAAAGAAAGGAGATGTGCCCTAGGGGGAGACGAGCTCTGATGCGTGATCGATAGACCGTGTATACTGTATATATGGTATAGCTATTGTTGTTGTTGTCCCGTGCTCTTATATATATATATATTTTTCCACAGGAGCTGTGGCGAAGGATCAATCATTTATCGCAATGCCTCGAGTTACCTCGAGCACAAACCTGTTAGCAAGGGGTTCTTGTTCTTCGACTCTTTTCATTTTCACAAAATTCATTATACACCATGAGATCGACGACACCTTTCTCGAGACAATATCCGACGCACAAACATACATTATACATACACAGGGGGATCAGTCAGGGCGACCACGCGTGGGAATATATAATATCAGGGCGGGGGTAGGTACGAGTCGGAGGGTCCGGTTAAGCGCCCAATCACGTATAGAGCAAAGTGCCGTGCCGCTGACCGCAGCTGTATAACTTCGAAGACAAACACCTGCCGCGAGAGTTGTGTGTTGCTCCTCCTCGGTGTGCACACGCGGCCACTGCCTTATTATTGTATAATACACGTCAGACCGCGGGATTGGTCACGTACGGGGGTTATCTACTTAGGGCCACGACCCCCTCCTTTCGTGTATCCACGTATAATATTCATGCAGCACAGTTGATAAGCACCTCGGCTAGGTATAAGAGCACACTTCGAGAAAGCTGTTTTTTTTTTTTTTTTTTTTTTTTCTTGTATAGAATCAAGGATTTCTCAGACGCGCTGATTGTCGTCCCTTTGATCGGACGCGTGTGAGACTTTCCTCTCGGGGTGGATTACTGCACCGTGGGGCGATGAAAAATCGCGAAATCCTAGCTGAAGGTGTATACCTGCACTTTGTGACAGCTATAGGGATAAACAAAACTTGGATGTAATTAACGAGACTGGCGTTTTGGAAATTTCATCAAGTCCAACTAGTTGAACGTCATGTATTATTAAAACTTAAATCTTGTCTTGGATAATCCTCAAGTTCAGCAAAAGAGGGGGGGGGGTAGCGGCGCCACCGCCACTATAAACTTTGTGCACCAACTGCTATATATAATGTAGGCAAACTTTTGACTTTGCGTCCTGCAGAGGGTAGACCAAAGTTTTCTCTCCCCCGCCGAGTGATATTACACAAAGCGCTCGACTTTTCTCCGATGTAACTAGTTATTTTGCTCGCCAGTGTGTTTCCGGGCTTTATAAATAATATAACTCGCGTTGGGGTTTTTTTTTTTTTTTTTTTTTTTTTACTCCTCCCGGTGCGCTGCTTTGAGCTTTAAAGGCTGTCCCCCCAACTTTGCTTTCTTTGCGCAGTCATACAGCGCCACGCACTTTTATCCTCTCGGCTTCGTTGGATCTGATTTTTTGTTCATCACAATCAAGAGTGCTCCTTTCGAAGTGGCTGAGGTTTGTTTGCATTTCCTTTTCATTGGATCATCCTTCCGTATCCTATTACGGAGGATAATAAACGTTAACTCGTGGCGGTCAAAACAAAACTGCCCGACAACTTTTCGCGTCCAACTTCCTCCTCCTCGGGAGACGTCAAAAACCACTCGGCCCGTCAAAAAAGAGGAAAAAAATTCCCGTCCTTTCTCGCACGCTTGAATGCAGTCCGGGGAGCTAATGGCCTCGCGTTAATCCTTCGACGTTTCGGCGCTAAATAAACGAGGTGTCTTTTTGGGCTCCTCCGCGAGTCGCCTTTGCCTGAAAAACATGGCCTCGGACGCGAAAAAAAAAAAAAAAAAAAAAAAGGACACGGATAGGACGAGGAGAGCCCCGCAAAGGATGAAGGGAAAGACGATACCTGTGCCCGCGTACAGGGAATGCGGGAAAAAGGAGAAAAACGACGTCGCAAGCAGCCTCGGACGGAGAAAAACACACCCCAGCCGCGCCGACAGGTTGTGTATCTATGCGCGCACTACCTACAGATAGCCCGGGAAAAATGTGTCTTTTGGTCCCTGTTGTTCTCGCACCTCCCACGCGATCATCTTTCGTCTGTACAAGCTTTCGGACAGTTTTCGGGGATACGCATACAAAGATGGTGGGTGTTTATCACGCGAAGATGTGGTCTATGCGGTGCTTGATAGGGAATAAAACGAGGCTTTTCCTTTTAGTTGTTGGTGATTCACGGGTGTAATTTGGGAAGAGGGAGCTTTATTTATCTAATTCCGTGTGTGCGTGTACGTATACATTACATACACACATGTACGGCCTGCGCGTTTGCCATTGTGTATATTATATACGTACACTCGTGTATATATCGGTATTCCACATCTTTCTTTTTGATAAACATCTCAGGGTTTTGGGGGGGGGGAAAGAGAACGGGTTTATTTATGGAGACATGGATTCTTTGCGGGATGCGCTCGCACTCGCCGGATGTATGGGTGAATGTCGAGTGGAATATTTCATAAGGGAGGAAAACTAGTGTGTGTGTGTGTGTGTACGAAAATAATAGAACTATGATGCAGCATTATTTCTTAGCTCAATGCTTGGGGGCTTGTCAATTTATTTATTTACTTTTTTTTTTTTACTTACGAGCTACGTTGCGCCCATATGGATTCATAGCTTGACTCACCTGAAACAAACAAAAATAACAACGTATGGTTAATGTATGGATAGAGTATAGTTGTATGATTTTAATTAAAAATGGTAAGTTTCGTATTATATTAGTTATGTAAGCCTGGCAGGTGTGCTCTCGCCAAGTCTTGCAACTTTTTCGATTACCAAGTAATTGACCAAATATTACGACCCGTAAGTAAAGTGATAAAGTTTAATCGTAGATATTCACTTTGACAAAAAGTAAAAGGGCGAAAGTACACCGTGGAGACCCCCATTGTTTTTTTCCTCCCCCGTAAGAGCTTGTTTTGAGGGTTCAACTGCGAGGACTGCATGTGCACATGAGAAAGAAAAAAAACGTGTACTTATAACAGCAGAGGGAGGGAGAAGCCAGCCACGTGTAAGAGAAACAAAAATGAAGAATGAAAAGGCCAATGAAACTCGGGGGGTGAAGAAAGACGACCAGAGTCTCGAGAAAGTTCGAGGTAACCCAAGCGATGTAGCAGCTAGGAGCGATCGAAAAAGTTTTCGCCCACCACTTGTTCACTGCCATTTGGGCACACTGGAACTATACTCACTGCTACTAGGCATACACACATATATAGTATTTGACACGAGTTCCCCACTGTGTTTGTTTGTCTGTCCATTTGTATGTGACGTATATGTCGTACTCGGGAGAAGAGGAGCTAACTGCGCTCTTCGTCCTTTCTCTCTCTCTCTCTCTCTCTCTCTCGTCCTGTGTGTGTGTACGAATTCGCACGGTCGAACAAATTTGCGGACGCTTTAAAGTAAACAGGCTCTAAGTGCCGTTTGCCGAGAAAAAAAGGTGGGAAGGTTCCGTAGGAGGGACCGAAAAAAATACTGGGAGTAGGCAAGTCGGCGAGTTAATTAGGACTCGCTGGTTAAGTTGATTAGCGCCCGGGAGGACTTATTTGGTTAATTTTTACGTATCGCGAAACGCTTGTAGAATGTTTTTTTTTTCAATTGTGTTTTTTGTCAAATTTTATTTATGTTTCGAGACCCACGAGGTAACCTCAGGGCTACCGTGCTCTATGTTGAAAAAGATAAGCGACGCCATCACCCAAATAAACAGAAACAGTGAAAAGAATTTTTTGCTGCAAATTTTGTATAGGATTGAAATTTTTTTGCAAAAAAACGGACCACAAGTCAAGGTAACCCAGTTAAATATTCAAGCTTCCTTATGTTCATCGGCAGAGTGATCGAGCATCTTTTGGAAAATTTATAATGTATGAGATATCCCACACTAATGACACTCTGGAAAAAGCACCTCGTCACTTTATTTATTAAACTAATGATAAAAAGAAAACCTCACTGGAAGGAAATAAAAAATCCTCTGTGCACAAGAGCCGAGTTTTTCACAGTGTAAATTTACTTATGAAACCCACCCCTCTCTGATAACCACCCATATATATCGGGTGGGATGGTAAGTCAAGAAAAAAAAAAAAAAAAAAAAAAAAAGAGAAAAACTATAATGCGTGTTTTCCAGTCCTAAGCTGTGCTGAAGTAGGTCCAAGTAACATGCTCGACATAAGTGGCAGAGTCATTCCGAGCGGAAAAGAGGAAAAAACGAGAGAAGACAAACCAAGACGGATGGAGGGGGGAATAAAAACAAAAAAAAAAAAAAGAAGCAAAAAGATAGCCGAGTACAGCGATCCGAGACTCTGGAGTCGAAAAAAAAGGCAATGGCCCAAAGAGAAAGGGAATCTAGTGCGTCCAGCGGAGGGAGAGAGACCGACAACGATCGGGAGTCAAGGAGAGAAGAAATAACTACTGCTGTGCCCGCTCGCTCGGAGAAACTCCGAAATTCCGGAAACGACCTAAAGTCTTCTCCCATCTTTCACTCGCTCTGTTTTTTTTTTTTTTTTTCCTCCCATCAAGTCCGCGATATCCTCCTCGTCCGAGCTTTACTTTCTTTTTGTTCCTGCATAGCTAGTAGGCGATGAAAAATCGCCACAACCGCACTGATTAGCGCAATTTTTTTCCACGACTCTCGCCTGTACACGCACTTGGCTTCATTTCCTCCTTATCGTGCAGCAATCGATGGAGCTTTTTTTTCCTTGAGCGACGCACGGCTTTGACTCTTCCATGAGGGATGAAAACCTTTTTTTCCGTCCACGGGATTTTTTGATTTTATCGACAAAGAAGTTATTAGTAACACATCGTCATCTAAAAAATAAATAAATCCTTTTCGTGTACCAAACGTCGATCGAAAATTCATTATTTCCCTCGGTAGTCTCGCACGCACGCGGTGATAAGTCAATTACGATTATTTATTTTTTTTTTATCCTCCCCCTCCTAATCTCCTCTATTATTCGCACGACGTGTAAAAGCCATGCACATTGCACCGTATACCCCCAGCCGCAGCAACAGCCTGTCATGTTTTACCAGCGCGTTAAGCTTTCCTTCGTTACGTAGGTATATCTAAAATGTGCGCACATATGGAGATGTAGATATTCAAATGACGCGGTAACACTATACACCGCCGACATCGGTATATACACGGTAGGTACTGGTTGTGCAGTGTGACCGAGCGGAGAGGGAAAAAAATAGTCGGAATGGAAAATTCATGCACGCCGGGCCGTCGTACGTATGTAGCGTATCGCCAGATTTAATCCGGCCTCTCTCTCTCTCTCTGGGTCCTGTTCGCCGTATTAAAGCTGCATGACTTTACGAGACGACTCGGCTTGGCTCTGCATGTTTTCCACTGCTGTTTTACTCGTGTATGTATACATACATATACGTGTGCATGTGGTAACTCAAAGGTAGCAACGGTCGAACGATTTTTGCAATGGATTTTTCAAAATTTTGTATCTCTGTATAACTACAACGTAAAAAACGTACAAAACAATGCTTTTTTTTGTCCTAACAATCTACAGTTATCTTTGCGCTGTATCTTCCCTGTAAAAAATCCTCGGAAAAAACACTAGCGTGTCTCATTTATTATTCACTCAAACGGTCACAGTGCAATGTATCCTCAGGTCGACGTATAAGAATCTGTAAGCTCGGGAACTTGGATTCCCATAGCGCTCAAACGAAGGAGAGCAACGACAACCGTTTGGGGATGAAAGAAAGATCCCACGTAACATGTAAAACTAAAAGATTTGCCGATCGAAGCCGAACCCCCATGTAGCGCTCTCATCCCGACCCTGTAACGTTGCGAATGAGCCCCAAAAGAGAGAAAGATACCGGACCACAGCTCAGGCTGGATAGGATATACATACGAAAATCTCGGCGAAAGGAGCAAGCTCCCCGCGCGACACGAGCTTTTGCATTCGCACACACACACACACACACATCATTGTAGAGCGCCATTCTCCTCCTCGCGAGGGTATAATGCACTTGTAAGTACACTTAGACACACGCGCGCGCGCGCCGGTAAAAAAAGCGCCGACGAGAGTTTGCTCTAGCCTCGCGATTCCGGGACACATCCTCCGCGGCCTTATAAGCACGGGATTTCCGGGTTTAAGCGGGGGAGGGTGGCATGCACGCGTATATAGATACAGATAACATATGTGTGTATATTATATAGGTACGCGCGCACGCAACAAACATACATCTAATGGATGGTATAAATCTCGATGCGCCACGCTCCGATATCCTTCGCGAAAGGTATACGTTTCCCCATCAGTTGGATGTATTTATGACGCTCACCCAGCTTTGACCCTCGCTCGCGCGAACAATGCCTCCTCCACTTTTTTTTCGTACATTACTTACACTCCTTTTTTTCCCTCCCCCCCCCCTATCTCTTTGTATCGGATAATAATCCCAGTGGATGCTAATGCACGCCAAAGGGGCTTTTGCTCGAGTTTGCGGAAAACGCAGCCGTGCGTGCCATTGAATTCGAGAGCACCGAGGAGGAGGTGTTGCAGATCGCGCGCCGATATTTCGCGAAACACGCGCTCGCGCGCGTCCCGAGATTCAAAGGGCATCCCCGAGATATACATACGCAGCCGTGCGGTGTCGGGAGATGAATATTTCGCGATAAGTGTGCGCGGGGGGACCGACTTTGAAATTCGCTCGGCAGCGCTAAATTTTCGGTGCGCGTTGATAATTCATCCCGTGAACACACACTCAAGAGGCTTTGTCTCCCCATACAAATGGAAGATTTGTTTTTCCGTTCTTTCGACGCTTGCGCAGGAATGTAAGTGTAGCTCGATTATACATTTTACGTATAAGGAAACGGTGACAATGTGTACTCCATTGTTAACATCATTGTACTTTTTCACTCGTTTCAGCGAAATCGCTCTTTATACAAGAAAGGTGTGCGCGAGAGTGCAAATTGAAAAATCCACGCGTGCGCCAACAATGCCCCCGTAACTCCGTTCAACGTTCCACAAATCTCGGGCCCCAACTTTTTGGGACAGCGGACGTTCGAAAAAAAAAGGCCCAGCTATATGTACTTACCGATCTCCGCTCGTTCGGTTGTGCAGGTCTTTTTTGTGAGCGCGTTTCGCCCGAAAAACAAAAAAAAAATAAGGGGGAACAAAAGATCGAGAGGCAGAGTGAGAGGGTGGCACGGAAATGTGGAGGAGCGCGGGGCAAAAAATCAATCAAACGCTTAACGACAGCACCGGCTCCGGGGAGGGAAAAAGCGGGCTCGTGCAGGAGGAAGAATGAGAATGGCGACGGGGAGAGAAGGGAGCGCAAGGGAAGGAGGAGAGGCGCGCTCTTTTTCAATTCCCTCAAGTGCATGACGAAAGGCGTATTACGTGTAGCGCCGTGAAAGGGATACGCGTGTGCTTGTATGTGCACTCGCACACTCTGGGTACACGTATGAGAGTTTCTCTCTCTCTCTCTTGCGTGTTTCTGTCAGCGAAAAATCGGGGCTAAGGAAGCTACCAGGACTCTCCCCTCCGGGCAAATTATCATTCTGCTTAATCGTGCGTAACTGGTTGGCGACGCCACTCCACATATACATAGACAACATGTAAGTGAGAGAGAGAGGGAGGTTTGGACATCACAGTCGGAGAAATCGACAAATCTCAAGATATCGGTACCGGTTGCCAGCAGGTATGACGCGCAAAAGCGATCTATTTGTATATGCAGTGTTTATAATGGACAATAATCCTCTAAAAGAGCAAATCGGCCGGTGCAGTATATGTAGTATGTATAGCGCGACTAATCAAATTCCCATGTGCTTTGGCGATAAGCGCGCGCGAGCTTGAGTGGCTTCTGCCGGCGCGTTACCCGGACTCTCTTGGCAGATATTGTTTCTGCGCTGTCCTTTCTCTCGACTGCCTCTTTTTCCCTTTTCCCTCCGGTACACTATGTGTGGGTATAATATACATACATATACACTTATACACAGCGAGGATTATTTGCATTGGTCCGCGAGCATTGTTTCGCGAGCGCCGTATATATATAAAGTAAAGCGCAGAGGGGGACTCCGCTTTGTGTTTAGGAATTGAAATGATTTGTCCTACGTTCGCGGGTACGCTCACATTTGTCGCGCTACTGCGTGTGTGTGTGTACCTATTTTGTGCCGGGTATTGTACATTGTGCTACCGTTTACTCGCGGCGAGATCCGTTATTCGAGTTCTATTTATTTGTACTGATTTTGTTTTTAAATCTAACAAAAAAAAAAAAAAAAACTTTCCAGACAAGCAAGAAGTAAAAAAGATCGTCGTATTTAGAGAGAGAGAGAGAAAAAAAAGGTTTTCACGCACGTCTCTTGTGCACCACTGCAATGGCAATAGCTCGGGCAATAGCGTATGAAAAAAGGCACCAATCGTCCCGCTTAATTTGATACATCATACAGAAGGGACAGGAGGAGGGGGGTCAATCGCACCACACGGGGGGGAGTCGGATTGTTCATTCGCAGACGAGTGGCCTACTCTTCATCGCTCAAAAGCCATAAATTTTCACTTTATTGAGATTCATAATTCTCCGTCGCGTTTGTCATCTTATCACACGCTCGTATCCAGTATACTACATCTGCACGTACAAAAGAGTAATTCTAGATCGTCGTACCAGTAATTTTTTCAATTTGCATTCTCGAGCTGTTTGGCCATTTTCTGTATACAGCAACACCAGTACGGGTGTGATTATCATTTCAACAATGTCACGAACAAAATGTCAAAATTACACGTAATCTACACGAATTAAAAAAAAGGTTCTAGAATGAACAAATAAAAAATTTGAACACGACAAACCCGTATGACCCGAATAATCGATTAAAACTCCAATTCTCTGACCTTAAGAAAAAGACGGAACGGCGCTTCGCAACTTATATAAAAACAGACATTACCCACGAGCGCACCGACAAACACTGTATATGTATCCTGTACTCAAACGTACTTTTCCTTTTCCTATACACACACAGCATCACATATAGGCACCACAAAACTATGCGGAGGTCTTTCTCTCTCTCTCTTCTCGGAAAAGCTCGCGGTCGCGTTGCGTAAACGCAGATCTAATCGTTGCAACGACGCTCCGTAAGTACTTACGCCGAGGGACCCAAAGATCGCGAGAAAGCTGCGAGGCTTTTTGTTTTTTCTTTTCAATTTCATTGACATTTTACTCTCATGACGTTCCGGCCATACGCGAGTGGATACAGTACACAGTTGCGGGAAAATCCGTTTCAGTGCCGGCATTCCTCGTTACACCGAGCGAGATCTACTCGAGAGATCGCACACACGTTCCGTCGAGTCAAGTGAAATACACGTCCCGCGAAAAACCTTCGACAAACAGTAGTCGCTGTACACTATGCGCGAGAAATCAAGTATTTAACGGTCCGGCTCTCTCGTACACAAGGGAAAGGGAAAACACGTATAAGCAGAAAACAAATGTTAATTACCGTTACTCGCGTCCACTGCAAAGGCCATCGGTAGTTTCGCGAGCCTCGATCTCCCACCGTATATATATCATATCGGTATTTATTATCTATCGCACGCCTTCCACCGCATATAGGGCAAAAACACCTGGCACCGTATATTATACCCTCGAGAAACGCGAACAATGGAAACGCGATACACACGCGCTTGCTGTACATATAATATGTAGACCCGCGTATTGCGAAACATGGCACAGTCGCGAGAACCTGCGTTTCCCGGACGCGCGAGATTATTGGCCGATCGGCAAAAAAAATACCCAAGGGGGAGCGCGCCAATGAGGGAAAAAAAAAGAAATCGGACAAACAAGCCATCATCGGCCCGGGTATATCGTTAACGAGATAATAAACAAACGGGCACAGCGAACGGGTGTATACAATATGTACTGGCTTGGGTGAAAAATAACACGCCTAACGTGTACATAATATATATACATAAAGCGTATAGGTACACGCCGATTAACAAATCCACAGCGTAGCTACTCGATCACCGGGAAAATCGTCTCGGGCTCATTATTATTATCACCATCGTTGCCCGCACGCACACGGGTATATACGCTACGTGAGCTCTTGTAATCTCGCTCTCGGCGTTATTTATGTGCATGCCCACTTCCACTGTATACTGTACGTATATGTAGCATATACCTATACACACGACTGTACTTTGACTACTCGGTTACACACACGCCTATTAGATCAATAGCGGAGGGATGAAAAAAAAAAAAAGAAAAAAAGTGCTGAGAGAACAGAGCGCGGATACACCTATTACGTGCCGTCTACACTCGGATAATTGTAAGCTAACGCGCGATGGATTTGTGGGTTTGTACAAGTTACAAGCAAGTTGCCATAGGATATCGTTGCGGATATGGATAAGATAATACGTGGTAGCTGCATGCGTTCATTTGTGCTCTTTACGTGTATTGTTCTGTTGTAGGTATAGGCGGGTATAGGTGTACTTTATACCAATGGCTCCCGCGGGGATAATTAAATCGTTGGGTATGCATACATACGTACATGTGTGAGATGCCATTGACGTATGGCTGATTTGCGATGTTTCGCGGTGAGATCCGAGGTATTTCATAACGATCGGACTGCGGGGATTGTTTGTTATCGGTAATGGATTCATGGCGCAATGCACACGTATGCATTATTACTTCTCGGTAAACTCGTGTGTGCTCCATCGAGGTAACTTGCATCGGGAGATGTCCAAGATATTGCAATCTTGTACAGTTCATTTTTTTTTTTTTTCCCCAATGTGTTTTGTGCGAGCTATATGAGAATCATTTGAAATATTTTTTTTTTTTTTTGCGTAAGTGAGGTTGCAAAATCGCGTGAGTGCTATTTCTCGGGACCATCGATTAAACGAACGATGTAATTTGAAGGAGCCGGAGAAAATCCCACGAAACGAGCCAGGCACCGCCCACTCGCGAAATAATCCCACGTACAGCGACAAAATCGAGAGAGACAGAGCCCACGCTTTGCGATCAGTCTTTCGGGATCATTAATTTTGACTGGGTGGCAAACTCATCTCCGCAAACGGGGACCACCACCACCACCACCGACGGAGAAAGGAGTATCAACCAACTTGAATTGTAGTCGTCGCTTTAGACGAGAGGACACTCATGCAGAAGTACACCCGCACCGATGATGACACCATTATGTAAGTGAGCCGGCCACCACCAACGCAAAAAGATATGATGTAAGTCATCGCTCGTACGTGTATAAGTTACATGATTAAGCACGAAGAGCTAGAGTCTCTTGGGGTGTCGATGCGCGCGAGATTAATGGGCGAGGGAGCCTCTCAATATTGACCCGCTGATTCTCTCGATGCACGAGTACATTGGGACGCGGACATATGTCGCGCGCGACAGCTTTTCCCACAGTTTAGCCACGAGAGATCCCCAATGAAGAAACCACATAACATAACATATATATATATATACACTTGAGCGCGTAAGTGCACGGCACAAGAGACAGAGAATAGATGTGCCGGTTGGTCGAATCACTCTCGCCGCATATAATATACGCGCGCCCTTGGAAAATTAATGCTCGAGCGCGTGGATTATTGGCGAGATGGAATGAATATTTATTGCGACGCGATGATTGCGTCCTCCGATGTTGACTTTCTCTCTCCGGCGCGTGTACGTATTATTATTACGTGTACTATATACATGTTGTGTTTGTACAGCGTGTCGTCTGATGCCATTAACTAACCGCCCTGGTCTTTCGGGGGTGTATATACATACATATACACACACACCAAAGGGTGTGCTCTCTCTCTCTCTCTCTTCTCTGTATCTCTGTCTTGTTCTTTGTTCCTTTCGTATACACAGTGTGTACAATATAATGTACGTGGTGGTGATGCTCTCCGATGGTGCCGGTTGTCCCGCTGTTGGTGCTCCGTGTACATAAGTATCTGTTTGGTGTTTACTCAAGGCCGTCAAATGGAAGCTGCATGTGGCCGGACACTCCATGTAGGGGGGAGGCATGGCTCAGCGCATCGGAGAGTGGGCGAGAAAATTGGTGTGAAATTCGGGTACCGTCTCTCTCCCTTTAGCGTCGCATGATTTACTGCTCTTCATTAGACCCTTTGTGTGGCTGTATCTATACATATATTGCCACGGGACACGTGTGCGCGTCGCTTCGTAAAAATTCTCAGCATCGGTTGATTGTTTGACCCACCGTTTAGGGTTTACATATACAAGTATTGTCCAGGGTATGGCAGGGTTCTAGGGTTAATCAATCGTGATTAGTTATTTTCTTTTTTTTTTTTTTTTTTTTTTTTTTTTTTTTTTTTTTCTTTCTGATACCATGTATTATGTATAAAATCTCCCATTTGGGACGCGCACCCTTCTTTGACCTTAACGAAGTGAAAACCTGTTACAAGGGGTGGCACTTTTCCTCGCCCCCCCCCCAATTCTTCCTATTCGGAAAAAAGTCATCCCTTTCGAAGGGCCTCGTATAAGCTTGTTCGGTATTCTCGCGGCACTCGCGCGGGTCAAATGGATCCGAACGCAGTAGGAACAGCCTATGCGCAAGGGTGGTGGCGTCAACGAGATTTAAGAAGCCAATGCGAGCTCCCGTCTTGTTCTCGGGGACAAAAAAAAACGTATATAGTCGCAGGAGAGAGGAAAGGGTGTACACTTATACGTGCGTCCTTTTTTGGTTCCCTCTCGGGTGTGGGTCGTCCTTTTTTCCCTTTTTCCTCGAAATATAATCGGACGAAGCTACACGTGACTGCCCTACGTGAGTGAGGGTACGCGTACGCAGCTTCTGTCCTGCGCGTGAGAGGGAGAGTCGGAAGGACGCTCCTGCGAACCGGATACCCATAAGTGAGCCTTGCTGTTTTCGTAATAATGCATTTTGTCGGCTCCGGGTGTAGCAGGCCTCGGGGAAGGTTTATATATATATTTTGTTTTATTTTTGGAGTAATGCCCAGCAATAGCTTTGCCGTTCCATCCGAGCACGTAGTTCCTCTAATTTCAATTTAAGCACATGCAAAACAAGAACAAAAATAAGAAAAAAAAAAAAAAAGAGTCAAAAGATCTCGTATTTCAAATCCCTGGCACTGCTCGTTAATTGAATAATCACGTCACCCATACACTTATAGTCCCAAAAGAAATAAAAGAAAGGGGGGATACATCGTTCTCAGCATGGTATACCCTTTTTTTTCTCCTCGTCTTCTTCTGCACGTCAGCCGTCATTGTAAAACGGCCGAAAACCCCTGGTTTAACCAACCACATTTTTAACATTATACGTAGCAGAGTAAGAACATGTACAAAGATTTGTGAGTTTTTTCTCTATATATACTCTCCCACGAGTCTTATTGTGCTCGGGTCGGCTTCTCCTCCTCCGATGCCAAAACGGTCCACCCTACAAGTTTGCACGTAGATATTTATCCCTTTTTTTTTCATTCGCGTAATGCGAGGCGCGTGTAACCCTCTACCGGTACATTATGTACACGAGAAAACTCGAAGGGCCATTAAAATATATACATCCGACGATTTTTCTGGCTGTGCTCGTACAGAGTTGCTTGTAGACGCGCCGAAAAAAACGTCCTCGTTGTGCTCAATGCCGTACACTATAATAAGTGTGTATATACACGTGAAAGGTCCGCAAACCTTCGGTGCCTACGTACGCGGTAATTGATCGTTAAGACGTTTTTCGGTATTTTTCAGACTCAACGCGCGCGTGATAATTTTAACGAAGCGAATAACTGATGATTTTTCGGCGTGCGCATATTACATTGTATGCGCAATAATACATATACTTGTACAGGGGGTGACAGAGGTAGGGTCGATATAAAGTGTCTATAATGTAACGGGAAAAGTTACGCAAGCGCCGAAGAATAAGGATCGGCGAAATGATTTAGCAACTCACCTGCAGCTGGCGATAAGTGTGTAGAGTCCGTGATTTTAATTAGCCATAAATTCAAATGCGCTCGTCTATATAATATTGTATATTATTTATGTCCCATGAGAAAGGAAAATCGTGTGTGCACATATATACGTATGTTGGGGTCCATGCACGATAATTCATTGATTATCGATCTTTCGGCTCGATTGTCATCATTATTCATCTCACCGGTGAAAAGCTGGTAAATTTTTAAATGGCCACGTAGATATAACTCTTACTCGTGTGTGAAAATAAAAATCGTCGAAATTAAATATCTGTAAAAAATATATATATATATATATATATATATATATATATATATATATATATATACACATACATGTACGATTGAGCCCGCGATACGCGATCGAGAATTATGAGCTCACCTTTACTCTCGCACCCCCCCAAGCAACAATAACTTTACGGAATGTGCCTTGGCGTATATATACCAATGTAAATTATTATCGCATTCACCCACATGACAGTAGGTACACGTGCAAGTCGAGAGTACAATTGTACACGCTGCGTTTGAAGTATAGATAAAATTTACTCTTACCCCGTGCACACGGTGATTTATATCAATCACACATCACACCTCGGTATACTTAACACTCGTGCGCGTTGAAACTGCCCGAGGCAACCTGCCTCCTGGTACGTTATACACACTTCCCTTTCCGCAACAACAATCAAAATACGCGATTGTTCGGGGCTTTCCAATTTCGGCGGAAGCATTTGCAACGCGACCGGCATCTTAATTTCGTTACCATCTCGCGTGGCGACCATACACGCGCGGTAAAGGAATGCCGAATATGTCCGCCGACCCCGTGCACCGTATAACAGTCGTGCGGTTGAAGAAGACAAAGAGGAAGCGAGAGAGGAGAAAAAGAGAACGGAATACTTTAACGTAGAGAGAGAAAAGTACCTTGTGCATATACCGGGACCGTGTACCGTTTGCGGCTGTCGAGGCGGGTTTTTCGTCCACTTGACAAACGATCCGTTCCGCATCGAGGGAGCACACGGACACACGGATCAACCGGGCCGCGCTCGTATGTATATATATAAGGTACACTTTGTGTGCGTATGGAGACGCGACGATAACAGTATACGTACATCGCCGATGCCGTGACAAAGCGCTTCTGGTCTCCGTCGCGCGGGCGAAACAAGAAAGGGAGTTTCGGCGAAAAATGTCCCCTGCGGGCGGCACGGAAACTGCGGGGATGAAAGGATCAAATGGGCGATGGTACCTACGTGTATCGCAGAGGGAGGCTAGCAAAGTCACAAGGAAAAAAGAGGGTAAGGGGAGGACCGAATAGTTGGGATTTTACATGGGGTGGTGCACGTACACCTGTACATTATTTTGGTGAAGTAATAAACTACAGGGATGCGTAAGACGAGAATTTTCAGGGCTGGATTTTAATGAGCAATCATGAGAGAGAAAACCAAAATGTAAGCATATAGGTAGGAAAATTGAAGGGGGGGTGGCGTCACGGGGGTGTCTCTCGATAATTACGCGAGCACGCCTCTCCCGAGACAAACGGCGGACAGGAGACGGCTCAGAGTTTGTGTAGGGTCTTGGAGCCGTGAAAGTGAGTTAGGTGAGACAGAGCACTGCAGAATGAACGAAAGAACCACCGGTGGGGAGGAGGAGAGAAATAACAAATTAGATAAAGGAAATAAAGAGGGGGTTGGTGCAGCGGTGCCTAGGGACTCGGGATATCCCGTGCAATAGCCGAACGCTATGTGGGTACAGGTATATAAATGTATGTATGTAAGCCTGGTATGGTGGACGCGTGTGGGTTCTGGCTGTGCGGAAGCTGATGGGGATGAGAGACACACAGGGGGGTAGGTGTGTATACCATACGGCATACGACGGGGGAAAGGCCACTGTGGCTGCGGAGTGTCGCACGGGAGAGCGACCGACGCAGCTGGAATAGCTAATCGGAATATCGCGGGAGAGGGGGCGTGTGTACCTGGGTATATAGTCCTCCTCTCGCTTCTTCTACCCCTGCCGACGTGAGCCGTGTCCGCAGCTTGTGGCAATGGGAGACAGACGGAGGGAGGAAGAGGCTCTCCCTCGGTCCGGGAAATATGTGCACGTGTATATAGGTATTTCTTCTTCTCGGCCCGTGACTCAGAGGAGAGTTTTCCTCTGTACATGTGCGCGTATGTGCGAAGATGGAGGATGAGGAATAAGAGACACGGTAGCGACAGACGACGATTTCAGTCGCTGTATATACTTACTTGTACACCATAGCATCTCACAATACCATTTGAGTACTTATATATTATAACGTGCCTATGGCGTCGTATAACATAATTTCCAGCTTCGATGAGTTGGATAATACCTATCCGTTGTCTGCGTCTACCCTCATACTCTCAAGTATATCATGTACGTATGTATATATAGAGGGTATAGTCCCGTTTTTTTGTAAGTACCCGTGACTACTTGGCTCTTCTTACAGGTGTGCTACGATAAAGCCACGCTCATACACATTTTTTCCATCGTCATTTTGTTTTCATGTAGTTTTTAGCAGGTACATCAGTATACATTAATATTGACTAGAAAACACATGGTTTAAATCATTCGAGGTAAAATTATACGCACAGAGAGGAAGTAGTTGTGGGCGATATATCGATCGCACCGTATTGTCCCGATGTAGGCGTGGGTGGTGGGACCAACGAGGAGAGAAGCGAGAAATTCATACACACATAATCGGCGCGTCGACACACGCCATTCGTACGTTTTGCACATCTTCTTCTCAACGGCGATCGATCGCGATCCCGACACGCTGGACTGGTCTCTCGCGCTCTCTCGTCTAATTGTTACGGCTGCCTTGTATATACATGCGCCCTCTCTCCATCGGCTCTTATGTGAAACTGGTCCGTCCGCAAATAGTGTCGCCCAACACGCGACGCGTATATGTATGTGTACCGAGGGTCCGGGCAATTTGCAGACTCGCTTCGGTTTCTCTTGTATAAAAAACAAGACGTACGCGTCTACGCACAGAGAGACGTTTGATTGCGTATATTAGTTGCGGCGCGTTTTCTCTCATTAGTACTTATAGAGAGAAGCAAGGGCATACATGGGTACACACACACACACCTCTGTATACCTCTGGTTGTGTAAACGCGGACTAATTAATTGGAAGAGTCTTTGACTGATATAGGAGACGAGGAGGAGACATATACATAGACGGGAAGGTATAAGTTCTAATTGAAATGTTGTTGGAGCAAATGAAATTCAACCAAAGATGAGTGACGACGGGAAATAGGTGTATTTGGCTGCTGATTCTGTGCGTGGGTGGAGTTTCAATGAACGGAATCAGAATTTCAGGTATATATTTTAAGAACTTCTTGTAGACAGCGATGATGTGTCGCGAGTGTCACGAGAACCATGAGGCACGTGCTCAGGATCGTCACCATATATAAGCACACCTTTTATACACTATGCATTGTAATACATACAAACAGTCTAATACGTATTCAAGCTCGACTAGAGCGCGAGATGGGTACACCTCGACGGATGTGCGCGTATTCAAGGATCGATAAGTATCAGCCCGAGAGTTTGGCTTGAGCTGCTCGTATACCACCGGAGCCGCGTGAATCTCTCGAGTTTGGCTCGTGTAGCGTTTTATTCAATGTCAGAGGCTAATGTACCACATTTTGGCCAATTACGCGCTCGTACGAGATCCTTCGAATTTTCCCCGTTACGTGTATCGATCGTTGTTACATGTACCCATACGCGTGTTAGCCTCTCGAGCAGAGCATAAGCTCCGACGCGCCCTTCCCTCGGTATTATATATTCGCCGACGGATTGCCTCCCACGCACGAACGGCAAAAAGGGCCTACACGGAAAGTAACGGGGAAGAAGAAGACGTCGCCGCGTCGCCGCGTTAACGGCCAAACTTTGCCGTCGCAGCCCCACAGCTATATATATATATGTATACGTGTACGACTACGACGCATGTTAATTCCGACGTCGGCGACGAGGCGGACCTTTTTTTTTCCCCACCCCGTGCCTCCATCCAATTTTGCGCGGGAGAAGGGACGTACATCCATATATACAGGGCACTTTCGTTAACCCGTGTGTACACGAGGTCCAAAAGTTGGTCCTCGCGATCGCGACGCGTTAAAATTAATTAAGGATCCGCGCGGCGACGCGTGTCCCGAAACTTACTAATGACAATACGTATATACATCCCTCCCTCTTATCGCGACATTCCCTCGGTCCGTGTGTACATCTCCTCTCTTACTCTTTCTCCGTTTGGCTCTAATAGCCTATGGTGCACTCGGTCTCCATCAGCTCGAGCAACTGTACCCCTTGACTCTGGAGCCGGAGAAATCGATTTCCCGCTCTCGAAGGTATAACTACTTTGGCTGGCCCCGGCCACGCGCTCCCTGTACACACGCGCAACTGATCGGTACGTGACTAAAGGACACGGCTATATGTACGTCCTTTACTTTTTTCCCCTTTTTTTCGTATACTCTCCGAGCAACCGAAGCGCTACGTTTGGGTATCGTTGGCTTGTACGAAATTTTTCTTTCCCTCCACTCTACGCCAGTGTACACTTTTGATTTTTTAGGGGAAATAATAATCTAAATCATCGCGAGTGGATTATTGGGAGTCAATTTGGCCAAAATATGGTATAGATGGTCGCTATCAAACAAAATAATGGAGAGCTACTCCGCTTTTTTCATGTCCATCGGTTCAAAGGAGTAGAGGGGACAAAAAAAAATTCGTCAATAATCGAAGAGAAGGTAACTCGATGGGACAAAAAAAACTCCCCCTTTCTTTGATCGCGAGGGCCTCTCTCCAGGAGAGCCAAGGAGCGACTCGGCGTCATCGCGGAGTTGCGACCGCGAAAAAAAAGCCCCTTCGTGGAGGGAGACCTATATACATATACCTAAAATATGTATATATACTTATTCAGCATCGAACCAAGACTTGTCCTATACCGCCGTATATACAGGAGGAGAGAGAATCCTTGTGCAAGTACTCCGTGCCCTTAACTAGGTCGCTCTTTATTCTCCCGTGCATGCACACAAGCTGCAGCTCCGAAAGGGCTCCCAACAGCGGAGGAAAGAGACTCGTGAGCGGGAGTAAAGAAAACAAAAAAAACTCGAGATGGAGTGAGAGAGGGAGTATACATATATACATAGCGCGTACAAGGTGGAGGAAGAAGAAGGGCTGCCGAGCAGAAAAGGAGGGACAAAAGCTCGAGCCGAGCGAACAACCGCGGCCCTTTGAGCTGCTGCACATATAGGAATTGTTTGCCGAATAAATCGATCGTGTGATTCAACTCGCTCGCGCCGGCAGATCGGATTGCTCCCCCTTCCTCCCCCCTATCAATGTACCGCCCGCGGGCACTCCGTATAGTCCTTCGCGCGCCGGCTTCTTCTTTTTCCCTCCGTCAGCGTCGTGTCTCCTTTCTTCCTCCTCTCTCTCTCTCTCTTTCCCCCCTTTTGCTTCACGCTCTGCCAGTAAATAAGGGAGTTAGCCTCACCCTCCTCCTGATCCTTCCTCGAGCAGGAGCACACGCGTCCTCTCTCTCCATATGGCTTTTACGTATCGTCTTGTTTGTGTGCTCTTTGTATACGCGTGTGCGGGTGTCTCTATGTATATAGGCGTTTCCCCTCGTGAGCTCGCGTGCGTGCTTTATATTATATGTATATATCCCTACTTTATAGGTATACCCTTTTTTTCTCTCCGTGCGGTGACTCGGCTTTCATATAATATAGGTACGTACGTTTGCAGCGGAGATTTTTTTCGTTCCGTGTGCTTTAAAAGCTTTTTTTTTACCAAAAACATCAGGTTTGCAATTTCTTGTTTTTCTTTCGATCCATCTTAATCCCAGCAGAGGGATATTTCCATATTCTTCCTCTACCTGATTCAGTCAACGAGCGTATATTGGTAACCCATAGCAAGATTCTCAAGTAATAGGTACATTATGTTTAGATATCAATAATAATACCGTACATGGCAACGTTACACAACATAAATTGTTATATAGTAGCAGTGTATCCGAGCTTCTTCGTCATAGTTAACAATACCCCCACGATGGGCCTAAATCTCCCTGTATACGCTTCGTTTCTCTCAATCTTGCGCAGCTCTGCACCTTTGCTCGTCTCCCTATCCACTGCACATACACACAACAGCATCACGGAGGAGCACTCGACCTCTCTTCCACTTCTCATTCATAATATAATAGGGACACGCACACCTTCCCTCGCGCGCAAAGCGCATTACACGCAGCATCTCTCGTCCCTCGGGTGCACCTTTAACAGCGAGGATTAATTCGCACCCAACCCCGGGAACCATATATCTATACATGTCAAAAATCACATACATCCTCCCCCCCCTCGTACTTATGCTCTCTCGACTACGCAATCATACTATGGGGGGGGGGAAGACGGGGTGTGCGGGGGGCACTCATCGACGGGAAATCCTCTCTTCCACTCGTCAAAGTCGCGGAAGAGCAAAAAGGTACGGCGTAAAAGACATACCGCGAATCTACTTAGCGAGCGATCGTCATTATTATACTCCTCCTCTTTTTTTCTCGTGGTATAGTGAATTTTCACGAGTGAATTACAATGGATGGTGTAACGTGCCATAGAACGGATTACGCTCAGCGTGCGTGTACACAGTACCATATACACCTATATACATGTACGAATGTTATTACACGATATGTAGGTCGACTGGAGTGATGCTCCGAAAGTGAGACGCTGCACCCCTTTTTTTCCCCTCCCCTTGTTATTCATTATTCTCACTCTCGCGTCTTCCCTGCAGGTATACATCTGTATGATATTGCAGTCCCCGTCTCGAGGTTTTCAAAGGCAGTGACTGGTTTTACACCAACACGTGAGAAAGATGGGCGTATGGGCACTCGAATCTCCATTGATATTGTATATAGGTGGCGTACCCAAAGGGTTAAAATTCTCGAAGCGAATAAAGTGACGCTCCCGGGACCGCGTGGTGTATAACATGTGATATCGATCTAGAGTTACTTTTGTATGCGTATAGAATTTTATACATAATAACCGGATATATCGTGATACACCCTCTTGAATGAACATAATATATAATGTGTACTGGAGTCTACTGGAGTGCCCGGAAAGGAGCTAGGAAACGATAGCCGATCCTTTATATATCATCCACCACATCCAGCAATATGTTTTGTATTACTGTTGAAAAAAAAAAAAAAAAAAAAAAAAAAAAAAAAAAAAAAATTCCAAAGACGCGATGGCAACGAACTCCTCGAGCAGTAGTCTTCTCCTCCTTTCATCCCAAGCATCAGAGCCTCGACAGACTCGAAGGGAAGCGAAATTTAATGCACCGCATCGATACACATCGGAGGCCTTGACGAGCTGCTGCTGCGGAGCACGCTAAAGTAAGAAGCACCAGCTCCGAAGAAAGGAACAATACTTTGAGAAAAAAAAAAAAAAAAGAATATGTGCACGCGCGGTGCCCGAATTTTTTTACCCCAACACGTGCGTGTGTGCACCGCCCGCGGAACAAGAACCAGCGAAGGAGACGAGCTGGCGTGGAATTGTTTCTCGATTACCACCCGAAGCGAAGAAGGGAGAGGAGAGCATCGACCAACAAAAACTCCCCGAGGCTCTCCAGCTCGAAATTTATGGCCGCGACGGATGGAAGTCAGTCAAGCCATCCTTGCGCTCCTTATTCCCTCTTCTCGCGTGCCTCGAGTATACATATATATATGTATATATACACGAAGAGGACACTCTTACTTTTCCCCCCGTTCGGAGAAAATAAGCTGCACCGGCCGCGAGCGCGCGCGTCATACATCGATGCGTCATTTATAATTCAAGCTTCTACATGGCGCGCAACTCGGAGGGAGGAAGATCTCTCTCGGTGCAGGAGGACGGAGGAAAGGGGGGGGGGAAACGAGCGTTGCAAAGGTATACCTGCGCCGTTGTCGCGAGGGAAGATCCTTCAGGAAGGATTCATAATTCATTCGGGGGCCCGATTCGTTTTCGCGCGCGTCCGCGAGTGTATATGGGAACTGGTTGCAGGGGCCACGCGTGTTTGCCGATATCGCTCTGATTGGTTTGATTGCGAGATGGCACGAGTGGGCACATATATATATATATATATATATATATATATATATACATGTATAACCACCGAATCGCTAATGCCCTGATGAATATGTGATGCGAGAGAGAACGGCGCGGAGTGTGTGCGGTGGGGTTTGTCGTCGTCGGACTCTAACGAGAGCTGAATAAATAAATTATTTATATAATCGCGCGTAACGAGTGCACGCGTCGCGTTGGCACAGTGGTTACATATATGTATGTATAAATGACTTTGGAGCGAGAGCTTGGGAATTTTGTGCGAAAAGTTATTCCGGGATTTTTCGAAATTCAACAAAGAGGAGCTTTTTCTAATTTTTTTTTTTTTTTTTTTTTTTCAACGAAATGGTTTTTTCAGAGGTACGCGATTTATCCGGAAAATCCGGGTACACCTCCAATGTACGCACACGGCAAATGAAGCTTTTTCTCTGGTAACAAAAGCGGAGCCCGAAACTAGGTCGCATCCTCGCTCTGCTTTTCGGCTCTTCTCTCGACTTATTTTACTTTATTTCGTTAAACTCGTTGTTTCGCCAACGCTACGGTGATTCGTGCGCGCGTGAGTCCGCTGGCGAAAATCCGTCTCTCCTTGCATGCACCGAAACGAAAGGGAGCAATCTTTCTCTGAATCTCCCAACGAGACCGGAACGTGTGTGCTCTGCTTTCGGGCTTTTTTTTGCCAGTACATAAAAGAGCGGATACGGTAAAAGAGGTTCGTAGCGCGCGAAGTTTAGCTTTGCAAATCGATGACCAACGCTTTTCTTTCCAGATCGATACAAGCAACTGTTGTATCTCATTTGTTGTGCCAAACCTCGAAAATCAATGACATATAATATATGATTGAATACACACACAGACTTTGCATCGATTAAATCTCCCCCTTCGGAAAACTGTTTATTCCAAAGCTCGGTCATGGGTATATATGTATATATATATATATTTTTTCCCTTATCGTTTCAACGCACGCGCGTGGAAATCACTTCCGCTTACCCGCGGGATGATGAAAAAAAAAGAGCGATCGACACGGAGATTTTCTTATTCGAGAGGGGGCTGTAGTACAGCTTGGGTGAACGAATTGTTATCGGGAACGCCAGTGCCGAAAGTCGCTTTGGATACTGCGTGTAACGTGGGTGTTTTAGGCATCCCTCGCGAGTCGTCTTGGGGCTGTGGAATCGATGATAAGGAAAAACGAGATGGGACGGTTTGATTGGCTCGCATTGAATAGATATTTGTAGAGGGCAAAGACCAGCTTGCCTGTACCACGAGATCTCATTTAATATTGAATTATCACGGCAGATGAGTATTTTCATCCCGACAAACGAAGCGTTAAACGATAAAATTGTTATTCATTGCCAAAAATCTGAGTGGATCGAAACATTTTGGTTTTTTACGAGCAAAACTCCTCGATGCTTGGTTCTCCCGTGTGGTCCAACAACCGGAACCTCGTTCGCTTGGAAGGGGGGAAAACAAGAACCAAAAGAAAAAAAAAAACTGCAAGGACCCACACATTATCGCACCCGATAATCCGCGAAACAGAGTTTCAAAAACCCCTCTCTCTCTCCCACGCTTGCTCTTCCTCGCACCAAGGTATATAGGGTGCACCTCCCCCATACTCAAAAGAGAGAGAGAGAGAGAGCTACCCTCATTAAAGACCGAGCGAGCCTCACGAGTTAATCTCCCCCCCCCCTTACCCACTGTACTTACCACTACTGCCTTCCTGGCCGCGCTTCTCTTTCTTGCAAATACACATACACACGTATTCTCTCTCGACGCACGCGCAATTACATTCGACTCCCTCGAGCTGCTACCGCTGCACCCAAAGAGCATAAGTACCTATGTATTATACATGCACAGTATACCCATCAAGGACTTGTATGTATATACATATACCTATACCGGAGACCTCCTTCTACTCCGGTTAAGCTCGCTCTCTTGAATCTTGAGCCGAGCGCGATGTCTGCAAAGAGCATATAAGCGCCTCGAGAGGCTGGACGAGGAGCAAAGAGCCCTTAGGATGCACCTCGCGCACGAATTTTTTCGCGTCAAGTGTAGTGACGGGTATGAAGAAAAAAAAAAAAAAAAAAAAAAAGAAGAGTAAAAGAGGGTAGCTATCGCTGAAAACTCGATGGACGGAGACACACGATGATACTGGCCGTCGTCTAGGGTTTAACAATTGCGTGCGCAATCGGCGTTTCTGGTTTTCATTAAAACGACATCGATATCTGACAAAGGCGTCCCGAAGCGAAAAAAAAAAAAAAAGAAAAAAAGAAAAGAGAAAGATAAGCAACGACTCACCGTTTGCTGTGGCGTTGGGTGTCAGCAGCAGCAGGAGCAGCAGCAACCCCAGCGTCGGCGTCCTCCTCATCACGATAGCAACGGTGGGCCTCGGATGCCCCGCTCTACCATCACCGTCGCCCAGCATCCTGCAACAACACAAGGATCATATTATTATTATTATTAAAATAACCCACATACATCGATCACGCGAAAGGTGCGGTTGTATTATAGCTTTTCAATGGCGTGAGGCCCGAAAATATATTGCGGAGCGCTGATATTGCGCCCCGGGAGTTATACGGGGGAGTGGAAGAAAAAGAAGCCGGGGGAAGAGAGACGACGGACAATCGGACGAACAGCGGGAAAATGAAAATCGCCCGGGAGGGTAAGGAGGATCCGAGGAAGGGCTGCGGGACAATTAAGCGAAATTGATCGATGAAATTCAACGAGCGGGAAAGTTACGAAGAGCAAAGAGACTCGCTTTTCCCTGTATCTTTCATGTCGATTCGTATATAATATATAATACAAGGGACGATGCAGCGACCCGTGCCGATGTCTTTTATACCACCCGATATTGAAACAGGGTATATATATATTTGCGGACAGGATATTATATACAATGTACGTGCATTGTGATATTATGTCGGGAGATCGGTATAATTGCCGGTATACGTAATAATTTTTACGACCGATATTAACGCGCTCTCCGGTACAAGTATAATGGATAATTTACGCCGTCGTATTTCAGGGACAAAGAGCAGCTCGAGTGCAAAATTACTTTGGCCATCAAAAGTGTCAGGCGCCGTGCCGGCCGATATCTCTATATGATACGAATGTGCGCGTGTGTCTCTTCGGTCCCTTTGCACCTTCGAAATTAAAGCCCATCAATCGTCGCATCATATCTCCTTTGCACCGATGCTCCTCCCTTCCCCCCCATTTTTTTTTATCTCTCCACCCCTTAACACCCATCCACTCGATAATAATACATGTGTCTGTGTGTGCGGATAAAAGAGAGCGGAGGAAAGAGCCGGCCATGCCGAATAAATCGAGCTGGTTTTATTAGAAGTCCTAAATCACGGATATGTACACACCCCCTCGTCGTTGGGGACGCGGTTCGACGGGCTCTTAACGGAAGGGCCAGTAAAGGCGGACGGGGGAGGGAGAATATTTATCAGCCGCAAAAATTCGTAATTGAATGTGGGTGCAACCCCACCACGCCGTTTACCCCTTGCAATCTAGCATTTTTTTTTTTTTTTTTTTTTTCCATGTCTCGTCCACCGTGTGTCCTCTCTCGTATATATATATATACAAACCGTGATTTGTCTCTTTCATCCCCCCCCTCCATCCACACTGTCCGTGTGATATTATTTTCAGGTGACTTTTTTTTTTCCATTGGTTTCCAACCCTCTGTTTTTGGAAATCGCAGCCAGACGCGCTCGTTAAATCAAAGGTGGGTTTGCAAGTGCGGCCTGGACAGGACACGGGTGGGAGCTCCCGACGTATTGTGTTCGTGAATAGAAAAGGAAATAAAATATACGACGCATGATGTAGAGCTTGCAAGCTTTGGACCGCGTATGTACCTGCAATGCCACGGTTGTCTCAACTCGCCTCACCAACACTATAATACCTGAGTTGTACTGCATTGCGAGATGCCGCAGAAGGTAGGTTGAGTATTGTTTTTAGGTGTTCCGCAGCTTCACAGACACTCACGCACACACATTCGAGCTTTGGTTATTACAAATCCTATGATGATACGAGGTACCGGCAATATATATACGGGTACAAATGAGACAGATGCGACAAACAAACTTATGGACGTCACACTACTATTTATTCCGTACGATACATCCCATAGTCGCGTACGAAAACTCATCGACTGGGGTGGCCAATTAGCAATCCCCATATAATATAAGTACAGCCGTAGCACATTGCGCACTTGGGCTACAATGGACACTCGCTCAACTCTCTTGGTATATATATATATACGTGGTACACAATATATAAATATATAGGTACACGTACCGTATAGCGATGATAGGGGTGGTGAGGGTTATAATATAACCTCTGTCGTGTGCCAGGATGGTTGTAGTTGCTCCTTTGTGTGTATACGTTAAGTATATAGGTACATGTATACACGTAGGATGAGTGAATTACAGACACACTCTCGCAGAGCACCCGCAGGAGAGGAACAAAGGCATTCTAGGCTCTCTCTTCCGTCCTACTCGGCTGTGCAGCTGCAGGTGAATTAACCCACGAGGGGTATATGCGGAGCCGCAATAATATTATCCTAATTCCAATTATTTGCACTATCATTTAACGGGACAATGCGATTACCGCTCGCGAACTCAACTTGCCGCGCGAAAGCTCATCCGACCCGATGTGTTTGCACAGGCGACAAAGACATACCTGTCAAGTGTGCATGGATGTATGCGATACTTCATACGTATATATATATATATAGGGCTTCCGTGCGTGTACCCATATATTGGGTGTACCTACTAATATTGTTCTCCTCGTCGTATTTGGCTCCCGTGAGAGCTGCGTCGCGTTATTGTTTGGGCGCGCAAGCGTTATATTTCTGGAAATAAAGGGTTCGTTTGAGGCTGAAGGGGGAGGTTTTTTTCTCTCTCGAGGTTATTATTATTATTATTATCATTATTATTGTAGTGTTTTTGGGACACGAGGAGAGCTTTTGTCGTCGTCTTTTATTTACGAGTCCAATATATTTTTTTTTTTTTTTTATAAGTGTAGTTGACCTAGTGGTAGAAATTAGGTTAATGGTGGATCACTCTCGAATACGTGGAAAAAACTACCGGGGCTTTATCATTTTTATATCATACGTTGCAGGATGTCCAGGATATGTTGCTTCGCGTACTAACAAAAATGTTTTCCCATCGAAACAACGAGTTGTAAATTCACGAGCACAAGTGGCAAAATCATGGAAGCGTGAAAAGAAAAAAAAAATTATATCGAGGGATCGAAAGATTGTCTGACAAAGAAAAAGCACGCGCTTTGATCTCAGAACGGCCTATGTACTCGGGGAGTCCAAAAAAGGCCACTAAACGCATTAACAAACCTCTATGTGTTTAC
This sequence comes from Copidosoma floridanum, assembly GCF_036245765.1. Classification (NCBI taxonomy): domain Eukaryota; kingdom Metazoa; phylum Arthropoda; class Insecta; order Hymenoptera; family Encyrtidae; genus Copidosoma; species Copidosoma floridanum. The sequence goes on from NW_028321891.1 coordinate 4,995,349, forward strand.
GTGAAGGACATGAAAAGGAAAATTCGGTCCCCGAGGAGGGAGGGCCGAAAAAAAGAGATCCAATGAAAATAAACCCCGTCAAGTGGATGAGAAAAATAAGCCGCAAGGACACCAGTTCTGCAGAACATATAACACAATAAATTCACGCCCGAATATTTTGGCACTGCGCATCTCCCCGTATGTGTACGAGTAGGTATGTGTCACGTGCAACTAATGTATGTATACGTGCGTCTGACCTTTGACATAATGCAATTAGAGCCGGTGTGATACGCGAAGCGCGAAGAGATCCATCCACATACCTGCACTGCACATCCAACTGCACACACGAAGCGACGTGACTGAATTATCGCGTGGTGGGAGCATATTACGCTCCACCCTAGGAATGTCGCAGTACGTGTAGAACTGCTGGGGAGTTTTTTTTATTCCATTCCCTTCCTCGCGAGCGATAATGAGGAATGCGCCAACTCATTGACCAAAAAAAAAAAAAGGGGGGAGTTATTGCGCCACTCGAAAGAGCGTTGAATGAAAGGGTTCGTCTGAACTTGAACTTGGCTCTTTCCCCCTCTCGCGTGCTTTTTTTATCCTTTTTTTTTTTTTTTCATCGAAGGATGCGCGCGCGCGCGCCAAGCGTTTCGCGAATAATTATACGTATATGGACGGCACGTGGTGCTCGGGAATGAGGAAGCTCATCGCGGGCTTCTTTATTGCGTGCTTTATAAAAGGCCATACAGGCGGTTGGTAATGGTTTTTCCGTGTAAGTATGCACACACACATACGAACCCCTGGCAGGAGAGATAAGCAAAGGTGGTTCTTGCGTTGCTGCTGTTGTTTGTGTGTGTGTGTAATGTACGCGGTCGACGAGTGGAAAAGTGTTGGGTACACGTCGATAAGGGGCGCTTGAAATTTCGCGATTGATAAGCCGCCAGTGAGCAAAGTTCTCGGTTTTTCGTATCTGGAGTAAACAAGTCGTGAGACGGTATTTTTAAAATATATTAACAAGGTGGCGGGGCGAAAAAAAAGGTGCAGGAGATAAGACGCGCGTGAGGGCTCGAGTGTGCCTAATTAAACATCGGCTCTTGCAAACGCGTACGAAATCGAGAGGAAGAAAAAATGTAAAACGAACGGCATCGATGGTTTAGACGAGTTTTCACGTCTCGCTATCGCGCTCATTAGTCAACTCTAAACTGCTTTTCGCCCCATGGTTGTTTTTGCCGTTGAAAATCTCAGTTCTAGTTATAAGCTTGTTATTCAGGCCACTCCCATGTCGACGGGTGACATAGCTAAATGAACCGCTGAAAAGTGATGAAGAGGGTAAAACGTCGGTCACGTATTGCTATGTATGAAAACATCACATTACCCGATTTGTATGATACGTGTACGGTCCAGTTGGTCAAATGACGCGTAATCGATATACGAGCAACTAGCAAATCGGACACCATCGAACCAACACACAAGTCGTACGCATGTATACATTATCATATATTATAGACAATGGAGCATCGCCGAGATCCATAACTCCTTCGCGTTGAACAGACGGAAAAAAAGGGGTAAAGCGCGCGTGGGGCTCGAGTTTCCACGGAGGCTCCGTGACTCCCGAGGGATTTGCATCTCGAGCAATCAAGCGGCTCGATCGAGTCTTCCCCCCAACCCCCGGGCGATTTGTATCAAAGAGAGGAGCGGGCGCATCGCTCACTCGGGAAATCCAAAGGTTGCAGCCCCTTGTTCTTGATTCGATCCTGATACATACCCTCTCTTATCTCTCGAGCACTGGGCTGTGCAGTAACGCGTGTTCCCCGAGTGGTAGGAAAAAAGGGGTACGTGCAACACCCCTGCATTGAACAAAAGTCGCGCGTATCATCGGCCAAATTCCAAGGCGCTGACGGGGTTTTTGTTTTTTCCCACTTTTTGCCAGAGAGAGAGAAGAGATGATTTATATCGCGAGCCAAAAGAGGTCATGCTTCTTTCGGAGTGTCCGAGAGAGAGAGAGAGAGAACGGGAGGTTGTTGAAGTAATTTATGACGATCGCTCTCGTGATATCGTAATTACGCAAGGATTCCAATTTTTTTCTCCTCCTCTCCTTTCGGCCGTGGTCCCCCTCGATTGCTAATGAGGCGTTTCGTTTAATGCTCATACCTGTAATAATTACGGACATTTTTTTTTTTTTTTTTTTTTTCTTTCACGTCCATTCCAAGGTGATTCATTAATTTTCGCGCTGGGCATTAACGACTGATGATAAAACATGTACATATATACTTCTCGGCTCCTGATTAATCGCGGCTTTGGAGCGTTTCGAGGTAATACACGTGTGTGTGTGGGCCATTATCGCTATTTTTTTCATGGCCGAGGGCATCTCTACATTCAGTGATCTATAGTTGCCTCATGACCAAAAATCTGCCGAGAACTGGATGTTATTTCATGCAAATCGCTAATATTTTATTTCGTTCCCCCTCACTTTTCAATTTCCTTTTCTTCCTACACCGGAGTAGTTTCTAATTTCAATTCGCATCAACCCTTCCCTCCTTCCAAAGACTGTCAAATTAAAATCGCTCTTTTCTTGTCCATTTCGTTTGACGATCGTCAACAGAATTTTTCAGACTGCATAGATGGGGTTGTTTACTTCATAGTTCCGTGATACATATGTTTATCAATACTCGTAATTTACAACACAAATGTTATACCAAAAAACAGATTCAAGAAAAATTTATCCACAGATTGGAGGAAAAATTAATCAACAAGTGAGATAGAGGGGCGTGAAAGCGCATACATCACAATAATAGCCTGCACGTGTGACTTGTAATTAAATTAATTTGCGCAGGTTATTATTAACCATACAGCTATGCAAAGATATTCAAGACTTTCTATATACGCCTGTATATATATATACACTATAACGGCACTCCAAAGTGTCACGCAAATAATTTCTAATGGATGATAAACGACGACGAAAAAACGAAATCGTTCGTTCGCGGGCCTCTCGCTGGATTTATCGGCGTTAATAAACCGCTACCGCCTATAAGAACAACTTCTCCCCTCGGCGCGTACAGAATTGAATATTAAATTACACGCGCCCCCACGAGCAAGGCATTAAAGGGAATAATGAAAAAAAAAAAAAAATGAGAGAGATTTCTTGCATTAATAATCGATTCCAGAAAATGCCTGCGCACAATATATATAATAAACCCCCCCCCCTCCATCTGGCGCGCTCTCGCGCGAGTCTTAATATTGTAAAATCCAATCAAAATGCTAAAAGCTATTCGCCGATAGCGCTCGCTGTGCATGTACCGCGCGTGCGCGGCTCGGTAATTTAAATAAATGAGCAAAAATACAAATTACTAAATTAAATAAGTATACGCATATACGCTCTTACCGGCGTGTAGTACCTATACGTTCCTATCCCCTTTGATGAGCTATCTGTTTCGCGAAATGAATTTTGTCGAAGCGTATGCGGTGTGTCGATGAAAAAAAAAAAAAAAAAACTTGCTTATCAAAAATAATGGGAGTGAGTTGACTGACGCTTCTTTGTTGTGCCGAAATTTAGTAAATAAAATTTCCTGTTTCACAAAATGTTTGGGGGATGCGAGACCGAATCTACTTAGCTGGCATTACGCACTTGTTCATTGATCGTGTGCAATATTAAACCCAAGCGATATTTTATATAATAAAAGGGAGAAGATCCATATTCCGTGCGACCACGGGAGCATCACGGACTGATATTAATCGATATTAAAGCCTCTCGTTACACCCAATCGTTTTTTTTTTTTCTCTCATCAAGCCGCAACGTGAGTTGACGAAGAAAAAAAATGAAAAAAAAGGCTGAAAGCACTTGCATATCGGTCGATCGATCCGGGAGCGTATCCCTGGGAGCTCATGATGGCGGGGTAGCCGCATATTATCACGTCCGATCAGCGGCGCACAGCCAAATGTTCTTACCCAAAGATGAACCAAGGGAGGAGAGAAAAAACAAGGAGTAAAGAGCTCCTCGAGTCTAAAAACTGAGCATCAAAGAGGCAGAAGTAAGGGGGGGGGGATGTATCGAAAAATTCCCCCGGGCCGCATACCACGGACCCACGAGACAGGGGCGCGTAATTGAAGCGTGCGAGGGTACACCCCACAAAAAAGGAATCCCGAAACGCGTCCTCTCACTACGCGTGAGCGTGAGAGAGAGAGAGAGAAAAATTTTCAACAGATAAGCAGGGATGGACAGTGAAAAAACCATCAGGATTTTCCAGCAAACCCCTCCCTAAAAACTCATCACTTTTCATTTTTTCCCCGATATGAATACACGATATACCGCGAGAACTATACGTATAGATGATTTTTAATGCGCTCCCGCGACGCTGGCGGTGCCGTATCTCTCTTTTTTTTTTTTTCTCACCGCGAAGCTGCGGGTATAGCTGTTGCAGCACCACCAGCAGCAGATCATCTCTTCCCCCCCCCCTCCCAAACAACTTCTCTCGGAATATGCAAATGTGGATTGTTGTTCGCTGCTGCTGTAAGGGCTGTATGTACGGGAGACGACGGCGGTAAGCAGGAGGGGGGGGGAGACAGATAGAGGCTCGATAATGCAACTTGCATGTTTCAATCTCGAGGCGCGCGGGAAACAGGTATAGGGACGTCTACCGGCCGCCAATGTGAAGGTGGTATATACATGTACACTGCAGCGGGCAAAAGTTTATGGACTCTCTCAGCCTCCGGCAGCGCTATTATACGTATATATATATGGGAGAACGGAAGGGACTTGTGCCGCCGATGATGTTTCAAATTTGATTGTGAACCGATGTGTGGTGTGTTTTATTTATTTTGCAGAGCTTTTCATGACAAGGGGGAGAGCTTTTTTGTTTTTCCGCACTATTGGCCAGTGCATCTCCATCCAAATCTATCGATGCTTTGCGAAACGGCTTTGTGTCGCAACAGCTTTTGAGCCATAATAGTGTACGCACGCACACGCACTCGAGCATCTCTCGATCGCCCTCACAACGTCCGAGGAACTGCAGTGTCTCACTACTGCGTGCTGAAAGTGTATATATATAGGCTTCCTCTCATCCCCACATGCCCTTCATATCTCAGGAGAAGATGTATGTTCCTTCGCGCGCATTTACAAAAAGTACACCGCACAAATCCTGCCCCCCGCCCCTCCATCCCTTTACAAGTACTGCTGGTGGTGGTGGTGGTGCACATGCACGGCCGTGTATCAGCAGCGCGCGAGGCCGCGTGTTTTTATAATGTCAATCGATGGAGAAGAAGAAGAAGGAGGAGGAAAGGAAAGAAAAAAAAGAATTGCAGTAGACCGTGTGTACGCGATCGTTCTCGGTATCCTTTTTTTTTTTTTTTTTCTCTTTCTTTCTGTTTTCAGCGCACGGAAATTGAGTTTGGAATTGCGAGGGAGGGCAGTAGCAGCGACCGCGTACACGCGTATATATACACACGCGGGATTACCGGGCTCCTTGCGTGTGTTATTTGTGGCTAGCTGCGTTTAGCGCGAGTACAGTACCATCAGCCCTATACCCTCCCTTTCTCCCGCTCCTCCTCGGTGCGCCCCTTTTTTTTCTTTTCGCTCGACCTCTCTCTCTCTCTGTGTATACGAGTGCGCGTCTACATATACATTCCACCTAATGCAGTTTTTAATAAAGTCGGAGATGCGGGCCTTCCGCCTTTTCTATTATTTTTTCAACGTCGATAGTAATCGCTCGTGGGGGAATTTTCGATATCGCGTAATAGGGAGGGGATCATTAGAGGCGCAAGAGATAGTTGCCGCGGGCGTGTAATGGCCTTTTTACCTCCGCGGGACTGATGAAATTCCCAGTGCGTTATTACCTCGGACGTGTCGCTCGAGATGTTTGCCCGTGCGCTTATTCTTTCGATGGGTATATACAATACGTATACACGCAAAAGCTCGGCGTGCGTTTAAATTACGTTTTCAAGATAAAAGCACAGGACGACGGTTACCGCATGAGCGTATATTATATACGCGAGGTAATACATCTTGAAAAATATTTGTGCAGGTGTTGAATATTTCTTTCCCCTGCGCGTAAATAAAATTCACACGGGCGAGATATCTCCGGTGATTCGAAAGCCACGGCAGCTGAAGAGCGACTGTGGATGGAAATTCAAACGGCGCAATTATAATCGTTTCAGCGACCATTTTCACGTGTATCCTTAACATTCCGCGTCTGTTCGTATAATACTTTAAAGTCGTTGATGGCAACGAGTTCAACCGACAATTTCACCCCTCTTTGCGGGCGCTTGCAAAACTATTTCACGTGAAATATATAGATAAATACAACGCACATGTATATACACGCACAATTTCCTTTTCTTTTTTTTTGTTGTTTTTTATTTCAGATGCGAAAAACGCGAGCGGGAAAATAATTTTCAAGAGACCCCGCGCAACGGCGTTCCCTCGTCGTTTTTCCTCATTATCCGCGCGTGCACACACTGCTCCCCGAGAGAGCTCGTACAGCAACGCGCTCTATGACTTTTTGCCCCTCTCGACGATCTGCCCGCGTATGTATGAAGCGATCACGTTCACCGCGGATGTAATTTATGACTTCGTTATACATATACATGGGGGGTTCTCTCCCCACCCCGTGCACACGCGCTCATCAAATCTCCTGTTAATTTTTTATTTTTACACGCAAGTGTGTACACGACACCCCGCCAGGGCACACACGTCCAAAGCCACGTGGTAGCGCACGGAAAACAAGAGAAAAGGACACATTCGATCGAAAATGTTGGTCACGCGCGCAAAACGTATCGCGAAAATCTTGCCAACTTTTCCGCGTTTAACGGGTTCCACTCATATACACCTCTCGAACCAACCGTCCCGGCTAATAGCCCTCGTATATGATCATTCTTACGTGTGTTATTATCTATACGTTTCTAACAGTAAAGCTCCGCCAAACAATACAAAAGTACACGAGGAAGCGATCCCAACGGTACGGTGGTGTACCCCCTAACGCTTAATCCCATCTTGAACGAAACTAAAACAAAATAACAGAGAGGGAGGGAGGAAAAAACAACAAGGAGGAGGAACGATCTGGCGGCGAGGAAAATTCGATCGATTAATCGGCACGTACGGCTCCCCCCCCTCGTTTACCTTCCACACACGTGGAATACACATGTATACCAACCTGGTGGTTAAAAGCCCTCGAAGGGCAGCTCGTGTACAGGAGTGCAGTTGTGTAGATATTGGGCCCGCGAGGGAGAGATGGCGTATGGGTGAAAAAGAAGAAGGAAGCTCCAGAGGGAGGCTGGCCAATCCACTTAGCCGATTGGAGCGAAATTGAGCACGATAATAGCGCTCGCTCGCTCTCCGGAGCTTCTTCTTCTTCTCCTTTTCCTCCTCCTCCTCTCTCTTTCTCGAGGGGGGTAAGTAACATTCTTAACGAAGTAAAAAGAGCGTGTAAGCAGAGGAGGATGCGAGCGCCTTTCGTCTCGCCTTTCGTCGGAGACTCTCCTGCTCTCTGGCAAACAGTGGTACGAGCCGGAGATATTGGCGACTGCGAGATCCTACCGGTGACCAGAGCTGATTCATTTTTTTTTTTTTTTTTTAGTATAGTCGACCACAAAATTTTCTTTTACTGTGTCGGCCAGAACTAAATACTTTGATAAAAAAACAGGAAAAAATGGACAATAAGCGCTCTACAACGTAATTTTGTTGCTTTGGACTACTTTGACGACTATGTATGCAAATGGATCTAAAAAATAGAAAAAAATGAATGTAAGGCACTTGGCCATAAATAACCCTTCCAACATTACTGGGATCTATAACCCTCGCAGGGATCGAAATTCACCTCCCGTAAATCAATTTTCCCCGAGACCGAGCCAACAAAAACTCTCACGTCCTTCCCCGGAAAGGTGTATACGGCTACCTGTACACATATATACGTATACATACACGATGGTACGATCCATAAATAAAAGACACGAGCAGCATCAGCGCCCATCAAGAACCACCGCAGCTGCAAGTCCACGGGCAATATAATGGTTTCAAATAGCCCGAAAAACCGATTTACCTCTCGGGCCGTTGCATAGCTCCTGGGCACCTTATGCGCGCGAGCTTCTATCATATACGGTACACAGTACTTATATACACTTATATATTTATGTGTACCCGTAATTCAAGACAAGGAGAGAATATTGGTATGTATATACATGTACAGTCTTGAGAGACTGCTACTATTTACTGCCGGCCCTATACGTGCCTATACATATATTAGGTATATCTTTGGTACAATACCCTCGCCACGATCTCTCTCTCTCGCTCTGTGTGTCTACTTTTCGTTTTCTTTCCCTCGCGGCGGTGCTATTAGATTATCCGGGAGGAAAAGACCCGGCAACTTTGTTCCTATTTCTCTTGATTACCGATCCCCGCGCCCCCCATGTCCGTCTCTTTCCTTTGTTTTTATCCCCAATACAATTTCACGCGCCTCAAATCAAACGAAAGATTTTTTTTTCCATTTTTTTTTACCCTCCCTTCCATCACTGTCACGAAAACCTCGCGCGTCAACAATGAAACGCGCAACATATCCTACAACTTTTCATTACGCGTAGGTATATATTATATATTAAAAAATATAAACGCGATTTTAAAACCAGTCCTCGTACTTGTACATCCACGCGTGATGTGTGTACGTATACGTATGCATGTGTGGCACGCACGAACGTGTGATGCTGAAAAAACGTTTTCCAACCAACAGGTGAGAGAAACGTACATCGCATCCCACGTATAATATATATGCACGATTTGCGTGTAACCTTATTTGTGAGTCGGTGGGTACACGTGCTTGCTGTGCTGGTTAATTGGAGAAATGGGCTTTGCTCGCATTTATAATTAATTTCCGCTCTCGTGAACGATACTTTACTCGCGAAAACGTGCTGACTTTGATACTCGTTTGCTCCCCACTTGGGCGATTCTCGTGTGCACCAGAGTGTCAATAACCACGTATACCCACGGCGGAGAGAAAAAAAGTCTCTTTCGTCTCTACACCTTGCATTGTGTTATTATATAAATTGTTATCTCGAAGCGTCGGCACGACTGTATCGAATCACGGGAGTGTAGGGGGGAAGGGGGGAAAGGGAAAAAAAAAAGAATCTAACAACCTGTTGGGCCGTCCTCGTAGTCGGTGAAATTCTGAATTTTTCGTCGGGACCGCGGGGATCATTAGAGGGGATCGACGCGCTTTTTGCCAGAAATTATCCGTCCTCCCGATCGACCCTCCCCACCCCCGGCACCGAGCCGGCTTCTCCTCCCCTCTGTAATTTCATCCGGCAGAGACAAGCTTACACATATACACACCACGACACATACCTGCACACCCTCGATAAGATCATCCTTGGTTCCTATGTGTGCTTTACTCCCATGCATCGTCTTTCTTCGATTTCACCCCCCCCCCCCATTTTGCTCCTCGCTCGTCCTTACGTGCGTCTGGCCCTGTAGGCCGAATTAAGGCTCGCGGCGGCGCGTCGGAGGAAATTAGAGAAACGATCCCTCGCGCGTGTTTCCTACCCATACCCTGTTGTTGTTGCTCCCATATCATCCTTTCCTCCCCCTCTTTGGTACCTATACGTGTGTAATTTGCAGAGGAGCTTGGCTCTTTTTCGGAACACCTGCAGCCGAGTCCTAGATATCCGCACTCGGGGCCAGGAGGAGGATTTCTGCAGGGTATTAATTTTTTTTCGGAATCTCGCGAGAATATTGAACATATACTTTGAGGTACACATATACACACATGGGTTGCGTGATGGCCATTTCGGTATTTAATAATGCGGGGAGTAGCCGCTCGCCGCTGGTATACTTAGTTTTCAAAACGTTTTCGACGAAAAGTATAGAGAGACAAATCTAGAGGCGAATGAGTGTTTCGTCCGTAGCTTTATGGAGCACTTAAAAAACTAACTAACGCGGTCTTCCGGCCGATCGGGCAGCTTACGGGTGATTTTTTATGACTTACAGGGCCATTTTTTTTTTTTCCGCCTTCATTAGAAGCCCATTTTCGGGGTCCCCGCTTTGGCTTTCCATCCGACGTCTGCGGTGGAACTTTTTGATTTAGAAGCACTTGATGGCACAGCAGTCGAGAAATGGTTCTAATGGCACTCTGTTTCCATTCCTGTTTTTTTTTTTTTTAATGAAAGAAAAGCTCTTCAACACTATATCTCTGAAGTAGGTTAAGAAAACAAAAAAAAAAGGTTCTATTTACTCGTGTCAATGACACGCACCGGCTACATCTGTACAAATCTCCAGGTGTTTTTCTTATCGAACTTATCAGCTGGCACACATCGTATTGTGGTATCACCGGGCAGCTCTTATCAACCGGCCAACGCGACGTAGGTATACAAGACCCATTCCCACATTCTCCAACGTGAATCACACGTGGTAAACAGCGGAAGGGGGGGGGAGGCAATATTACTCATACAGCACCGATAAATCTCTCAAAGAAATCAATAAGATTTTCCTCTCGAAAACCAAACAGTTCTTATACCCCGAGAGCGACGACGTATCTACAACATTTTTCGGGAGGTCACCGAGGCGAGCATCAAAAACTCGTAAAAAAACACATTTCCACGGCACGTTCTTCGGGAGCCCATAAATCCTAGCCCCCGAATTTTCGGGTCGCGTGCACGTGCGGACGGAGACGCGTCAGCGGCATCAAAGCACGTGTCAGTCTATACATGCAATATATGTTATATATAGGTACGCCCACGCATGTAAACTCGTATAGGTATAATGTTTTCGACGCCGGCATCGGTGCGGGACACAATCGAAGGGCTCGTGGATGCAGGGCCAGCACGCGCGACTCTCTCTCTCTCTTTTTTTTGAGCGTGTATTTTTATGTGTACATATAGGGTATACATCTGTGAAGCCATGGCATGTGTATACGTGCGAACGAAGGAGCGTTAAATTCTATTCTCTTTCTCTGTATATTGTGTCAAGGACCATGCGGGCGCTCGAAAACGGGGATGGGGGGAGGAGAGGAATGTTCGAGGGTGGGTGGGGTAGCAGTGATTTTACGAGGGACTAATTCCCTCGAAAATCCCCTCATTACGTCCTTTGGGGACGGGTTCCCTTGTACCCCTGCTGGTGTTGGCAAAAGAGTGGCTGGCTCTTGGGTTGTGTCGAGGCCAAACTCTCGCTTCGGCTGGTGGTGTATTTTCGAAAAAGTCAAGTCTCGCTCGTCAAAAGCGCGTAATTTTCGACAAGTGCTGTATATACGGCTCCTCTTGGGAGAGTTTTACGATGGGACACCTTACCGAGTCATCCGCTTGATGGGCTTAGTATTTTGTTGTGTATTAGTACCTGGAGAGAATAATTTTGATGGATTGTGATTTTTCTTCCTTTTTTTTTTTACGGGAAAAATGTGTCCACCTTGTAGGTTTTAAGTTCATTTCTGATATCGTCGAATTCTTGCGTTTTTTTTCTTCGAACTTGAGATGGGCCAATTTAAAAGGTGCCATAAGGTGCCATAGATTATAAAGCGATGTGACAACGTTATGGCAATGTTTCTTGTCTTGTTTGAAATCTTTTTCACTTTTCAGACGAAAAATTCAAATATAAACCCTCGACAGAATGGGCGGCCGACAGCCAAAAAGGCAACAAAATAGTATGGTTACCAAAATCTGCTTCTTCCTTTCAGGTTTGCTACACGCTAACTGTACGATAACCTGTGAAAAATACTGTCAACCAACAACAATATCAGAATATGTACGCACCAATAGATAGGGCAGAACTTATTTATTCCTTGTCTTTTATTTTTCCAAGTAATTTTTAGCCATTAACTCGAACAATTTACATTTGACAAGTACACCGATGAAACAAAAAAATGGGCCCAATCAAGTGCTACGAAGACAAGGATCATCCCAATGTTGTGTTTATCAGAGAGTGTCACACACATCTTCTTGTTATATTATTACATCAATACTTTGATCATAGGCTCCACGGTGGTATCGTTTATCCTCGTGAATGCTGTTCTCGATATATACATATTTTTTTTCATCCCATCTATCTGAGATACATCCTTATAGCAAACAAGGTCTAAAATGCACCTTCGTAAACGTCCCAAGCTCTTTTATTTCCCGAACCACTGCAAACACAGTGCTAAAGAGAGGAGGGAGAAAAAAAATCACCCATCGGTACTGCTACGCGGAGAACGGAAAAAAAATGTAATCTCCGTGTACAACGACGTGACCACAATGAGCCCCATAGCGAGAGAGAGATTATTATCGAGAGGGCCGATATATTATATATTATATTAACGTCCCAAGTCAACAAGACTCGATGGATGCAATACGCGGAAAGAAGGATCCATAGTACGATGGTAATATGTATACTGTTACACGTATATACACACACGCGTAACAACAAACAGCGGTACCGCGGAATTCCGCTTTATTGCCGGGCAGTGGCAGCTGCGAAGACGAGAGAGGATGTATTCCCGATACGTCATCCGCTGTAGCCGGGGGCTGTAATAATATGTATAGGAAGCTATATCCAACGACGGGAGAGGAGGACGCGCGCGGCAAAGCAAAAGTTTCCGTACGTATATAGGTACGTGTTTGTTGTCCCGTTTCCTCTGTTACTCCGTCCACGCGCACGACCCCCCCCCCGTGTACATATAGTATATAAATATATATATCTGGTGTGTGCACGGACTACGGGGGCGTATATTACGTACTGCAACTATAGCTTCCTCAATATCGCCCGAGTTTGCCACCAGAGAAAATACCTCCTGGCTGTGTCTTTTTGGAGGGGACCGAGACTCTCCCTCTCTGCTTTTCTTGGGGAGTGTGGGGTGGGTATAGGTATGACCCCGTGGATATTGCACCGAATCCCTACATTTTTCATTTTCAATCGTATACGATGTACAGCCACTGATGACCACAAAAACCACGTACTCTCTGATTCGTTCCTTTAGCGTTTAAACCCATACATACAGCTCGACCGTAAGTTTCAATAAAGCAACATCACCACAATCAGATTCAGCATAGCGAATGCATTCGAGGTGGTGCCCTATAAGAGTCATTCCAGTTCACCTCATTCGGATGCACGCACCCCCACAATACACACATATACTTTTCTCTCTCTCTCTCTCTCTCTCTTCTTTTTCCAGGCAATGGGAAGAGACAATCTAAATATTTTATCTCGAGGAGAACCACTCGAAGGGTACATGTATATATACATATGTATGCACGGCACCGTAGCCCGTGGCAACGTTCAATTGAAGCGTCAGCTGGTAACCTGCCGCCGAGTATACAGTATACGCTACTCTCCTCAAGAACATCCGCGTCCTATATATATAACGTACAGGTCCAGATCGGGATCACCTTTTATTTTCACATCAGTTGTTAGTCAGGTATATATATATATGTATCGAGTCCGTAGCGGTTACCAGTCACGATCATTAATATAGACGAGTTCGGCTCTCATTGAGTGCGAGTGCCCCAAAGGCATCACTGATGTCATAATTGCGGCCCACTCTCTTTCTCCGCTGCACCGCTTCAATAGGAACAAGCGAACCCTTTTGTGCTCTCTTCTCTCGTGCCCTTGTATGTACATATATACAATATATATATATAAATATGCGAACGAACGAGCGAGATTTCGGGGCACTCGTCGTTGTATTAAAATTTATCGCTCTGTTTTTCGGTCCCTTTCGCGCGGCGGGTGCCGAGTGTACATTAGGTTTGACCGGTTGGCCGTAGTAGTATCGCTGATTGCCGAATGGCTTTTTAATTGGCGGCTAAATGAGGCACCTATATATATATATATATATATATATATATATATATATATATATATATATATATATACACGAGATGAGGAAGAATAAAAATGAAAGAAAAAAAAAAAGGTAATCGGGTACACGCGTGTGTGTGAGAACCAGTGCGGCTTGTTAAGTGAATGTTGGAGCGTCACCGTTATTTTTTTTCCTCCGTCTAATCGACCATAGGTCATGTTTTTTTTCTTCTTCTTCTTTCAAGCTCGTTGCGTCAATGAGAATTTACGATTAATTGATTACAGCCACGAAATCCGGGAGCGAAGTTATGCCGGATCAGGGTGATGACATTCACTTTTTAAATTCAATGAAACATCATCGGTTTCAAGTATACATATGTGCTTACATTGTGAAAAAAAAAGTGCACGCATAGCAGTAACAAGAGGCTCAAGCAAGTATATACGTGTATTGTATTGATATTCGATACATCCACAGTCTCGACAGTGCACAAGGCGCACGGCTCAATGGAACTCTACGTCGGACCTCGTTGTCGAGAAGCTGAGACGCAGAAATAAAGAGATCCGCACTGGAGCGGATATTGGCCATTTTCGGGCGGAAGCGCCCTTTACAGCCTAATCCTTCGGGATATTGTACGTACATACGTACAGCTCTGCGTGTAGCGACAATAATATAGATGCTTCCTCGTAGGAAATTGAGGAGAGTACAAGTATGTTGGTGTACGTGTTTTGCGTGTCTATAAAAAGGGTATGGGTTTGAGATAAAATTTCATTCTAGGATTTTAAGCTCGAGTCGATAGTATAATGGGTAAATGGAAAAAAATCGCGATAGGAAGAGTTTAAATGAAAGAGTATACTATGCACCCGTGCATCGAAGATTATGTCGCTGATCGGTAATCGGTACACGGACGAGGCAATCAATTTACTTACATCGAAAGACTTTTACAAGCACATTGATACCGCCCGTGACTGACCTGCAACATAAAAAAGAAAAGTACAATTAACTCGATGCAGTATACATACATAGTGTGTGTGTGATGAAACAATCGTTGCGCAACACAACCAGATGTTTATATTTTATCGCGAATCGATTTTTTTTTCTTTAGTTTGTAACACCCGAACAACCGATTAAAAATCTAAAACCAAGACCTGTATTCTACAGAAAGTAAGTCTGGCGCTTATCCGTAAGTTTTTCATTGCGATGTGTATATTACAGGTACAGTTTCCCGCATTCCTAGAGCACCGCGTCATAACAAGAGACGCGCACACAGATAAAGTACATTATGCACCGAGACGTAACGATCGGTAGGTCTTGCCGGCACGTCGATCGTGAATCCGGTCGCGCGAGTCTCGATAAGCCGCAGCGGCAATGGGACAAAGGCCCTTCTCTTTCCATTATAATTTCTTCGATAGAGTCACACCGAGGAGGAAGAAGAAGAAACGCGGCGATCGACGTGAGCGCCGGTGCAGCAAGTGGGTCGGACCACGTATGCGTTTCTTTCTTTTTTTTTTTTTTCCTTTCCTATATACGTACTTACGTAGGCGTGCGGGTATATAAGTACGATAAGTACATACCGTAAGCGCGTAAGTATGTATACATGGCTTCATTACACGTGACGACGAGGCGCCTTCTCTCTTCCGTCTGTGCTATGTACCTATACGTATAAATTTTTTCGCTCTCTTTGTACGTATAGTGCTCGTGCAGCTCGTCTGTCTTTGCTCTTTTAATGGCACTCGAGGGGGGTACGATTATTATTAGTATTATTGTTAAGCTTGACCGCTGACGTGGTGCTACGTGTGTGGCGTGATTAATCTTGAATTTTAGAATTGAAAAAATTGCAACATTTATATCAATAGTATACATTACAGTTGTTTTTAGTCATTTATAAAACAACTAAAGCAACGCTTATATGTAAGACTCCGTAAATTGTTAAAACAACTCAATGAACATTTTAATGCAAGCACGCAAGTCAAACGAATAAATTGCATTCCTAACAGTGACAGTAATGGTACAGTGTAAAAAAAAAGTATCTCCAACACCACGACCGCCTGTACCATAAAAAAAAAAAAAAAAAAAAAAAAGAAACCACGGGAAGACGTATAAAAATTCAAGTCCCCATGAAACAGCGTCGTAATTTTTCGATCCAAGCGCGTATACACACACCCTCCAGGCCACCGATACGCGACAGATAAATTTCCCCTATCCCGTAAAAGGGACTCTAGAGGTAGAGAATCTTTCTTTCTCTCTCGTAATGGTGTATAGGGAAAGGGTTACACTTTCGGGGGGAGGAAACCTAATAAAGCAGAGGAGGAGGCAACGACACAAAGGGTGCATGGTGTTGTAGCCCCGCAGTTGCCTTACGGACTATATACTATACAACGCCGATACGAAGCTTGTATATTATACGTACATGCCCACGTTTAAGTACGTACACGGTATGCTGGCGCGTTTATCATCTTCTCCGCTGGTGCAACGCCCGAGACGAGGCTCGTCGAAAGAATTTACACGAAGAAGTGCTCCGAAGCCTAGGGGATGGGTTTTCTCACCCCCTCCTTCTCCTGAACTCCGGAGAGCGGGTATACTAAACGCATTTTGGTGTTATCGGAAAGTAATTTTTTACAACTACAGATCGTTGAGCAATCGAGGGATATTTGTTCGTATAGTTGACGCTAAGTGGAATTTATTCATTACGCAACTTTCTCATGTATAACTTGTAAATCATCGGATGGATAGTGGTCGTAAGAGCTCATTATTGGAAAAAATGAGTGGCGAAGTAAATGTACAAGTTCCAATGATTTTAATGGCATCGGCTACGGGATTACCTAACTTTCCACGTTATCGGCCTCGTGCACTTACGCGCCCCGCACTGGATTAACGATCCAGTTGTTAATCCATCGAGCCACTCTGTGTGCCATGGTTTCGAAAAATTATACCGATTTATTAAATTTCTCAACTCGCGCGACTCTTATACGTCGATATGTTTGATTTTAAAGGAGTACATTTATAGTTACGCTGGGAATCACATCTTTTGAATGATAACAGTACAGGTGATGCGAATTATATTATGATACAAGTATAAAGTTCGAAAGTAGAAATCGGTTGGTGCTGAATTGATTAAACACTGGTCCAAATGTATAAGCTTATACCGTGAGTGGATGTAATAACATCGTTTGATCGTTTGAATCTTCGAAAGTGACATCATTAACATCATTTCGAAATGTCGCAGGACTGTATACGTATTTACAAACGAAAATTGAAGAAGAATGAAAGAAAAAAAGGTTACCACGAGAGGAGTCCTAAATCTCGTACGAAAGAAAAACTCGATCCGAGACGATTTCCGGTATTTTCTCCGACGCGCGTCTTGTTTCTCCCGAAAGCCCCCGTCGCGTGTCTTTGTACAATCACATACTTCTGTTATACCCCTCCTCCCTGGTCTTCTTCCTCTTCTCTTTTTTATCATTATCGTTATTTCAATCAATTCTTTTGTACGTCATATTTACCGCTCGGGAAGCACGTATAATGTATGTAAAAAAAAGAAGGAGAAAAAAAAAAGGATCTCACTTATTATGGAAATCGTAATGTGTGGTTATACTCATGTTCGAGAGCCTAAAGTGTCGCCTCGGCTCTCTTATCTCAGATTTTAATCGACTATTCTCGCGCCTACGTACCTGTATAAATATTACAGGTATATAGGATTATGTGTATAAATGGGCTCGTAAGATACGACACATGACGAGTTGGAGGTAAGGATGGGGGTTTCTTACAATGTATATACGGGCAAGGTGCAGGCGTGGAACTACGTATTTATCGATTCACCGCTATAGTAAAATGAGGATAGATCGCCGCGTGCGATATGTATATATATACATAAGGGTCTGTAACACCACTACCACGTGTCGTTTGAGTGGACAATTCCACACGTGTAACAATTGTTATTGGTTTATTCGACTCTGGTGGATTTACAGTGGGTTGTATACTCCACGGAGAGCAGAGCAACGCAGAGAAAAGTGGAATATAGTGAATAATGTAGACAAGCAGGCAATACCGTGGGTCAAGCAACTTTTGCCGAGACTTTTGCAGTGATACAACAAACTCGCGGTAAGACGTTTGTTCGATGTGTAAATAATTCACACGAGTTTGCGAACAAAAAAAAAAAAAAAAAAAAAAAAAAAAAGAAAAGGAAAAGTTGTGTGGTTCAAACCGAGCGCGGTGCTGAATCGATCGTAGTATGGGAGCCAACAATGAGAAACAGGGAATGAATAAAATCAGGGAGAAAAAGAGTAGGGTAAACAAAAGAGAGCCGAAATCAAGGGTCCGATGAGAAATTCCTGCGTGGCAAAACAACGAGGCCCGTAATGACGATCGTCCTTTAAAAGGGTGGGGGGGGGGAAGTGACCCCAGAGCGGTGATTTATCGTGGAATCAAAGGCACTTGCGCGCGGACAACGTGAGGGACGCGGTCTCTCCCATCGTCATCGCGACGACGGAGCGGAGGAAGAAAAGAAAAGGGGGGGATGCGAAACGCGACACCCGCCGCTCTAATGCCCGCGTAATTCGAAATTCTAGGGTAAGTTAGCATAAGGGAAGGAATTGAAAGAACAGGGAGGGGTCGTCGTTGTGGTCGGGTTTCACAAAGAGCGAGGGCCCGCGCGCGCTGGAATCGACCGATTTCCTTGTGCGCACCGATACTTTATGGGATCGGCCAAAAGAGTGCTTTTTTTTTTTTGTCTCGCGGGCAAGAGCGTCTATGGGCGATACTTAATTTGAGTTCCGAAACGAGCTAATTGCTTAATTTGCAACTCAATTTTTTCAACGGAAAATAAAATTTCTGGAAAATGAGATGCGTCAGCGGACATGTCGATTCGTCGCGTTACAAACAGCGCGTGTAACAGGGCACATCACACACTTAAAAATCACACCTGAATTTATATACTTGAGGTACCAGCGTTACTCGTGGGTGGATAAAGTAAGGCAGCAACAACATCAATGACGAAGCTCATACGTGTATCCATCAGGTGTGCTATAAAAAAAAAAAAAAGACATCGGTAGTGCACACACTGCGCCTACCTATACACACAGGGAAAACAAAACGCAAGCACACATCACTTATAGACTGTAAATCCACGGATAGACCATATACAGTCGATGGGGAGGGGGTGAAGTTTCGTTACAGATAGCAAAGACGCGCTATATCAGCGAACCACGTAAGTGCAATTGCAGTTGTACGGCCGCCGAACGGCGAACTGGGGAGACTCTCTGCATTATTTATCAGAGTACACGTGTCCCTATCCCTGCCTCGCTTTTTCTCTACATGCGTTGAGGTACACAGAGCCCCAAGAGCTGCGAGGGGGAGGCAAGAGGAGACCAGCACTATGATTGAATTTCCACGCACACTGTCGCCCGTATATACAAGGGGCAGGAGAGAGAGAGAATCGCGAGTGTATATACATTTATAGCTCGCCTTTCCACCCTTTGCCTCACTGTTTGGGGATTGCGCGTATGGGGGTCTGGATGTCTCGCGCGTTTATTTTATCATTCAACGTTTTCAAAAAACATGCATTTCGTTGTATGTTTTGGCGAAATAATCGAGGATATCAAAGTTGAATGTTTAATGCCTACATCTCATATAAGTGACAACTCAAGTTTTCATACATGTACCGCAGCAAGTATAGTGAGGCCCCCTTAAAACCTACGGGTGGAGGATACTTGGTATATGTTTTTCGCTCGACGCGTTGAAAAAAAAAAAAAAAAACAAAAAAAAAAGAGGACCCTGAACTGCGACTCTCGGTACTTGGCACACTCGAGCATAGTTCGTTTCAAAGACCTCTCCCTCTTCTTATCACCCCAAGCTGGAGAGCTCAATAATAAGCACGAGAGAGAGAGAGGTCTTGTCTTTCCGATATGTAGAACAAAAAATTGAGCCGGAGGTTCAGACGCTGTGCAGGCCAAAGTTTTTAGGAGAGACGCTAATAGGACACGTCGATAAGAGCTATACTGTAAGCGTATTTTGCCCCTCCTCCGCACCTCTTCCCCTTTTTTTTATGAAGAAAGGCTAAAAGCTTGGCTACCTCAACGTAACAAGGAAGTATAAGGCTTTCTTTCTTTTTCTTTTTTTTTTGCTCCTAGTACCTCTTACCATTTTTGCCCAGATTTAGGTACAGTGATGTGATTTAAGAAACGCCTCCGACAGTTTGTCAACAGCTGAGCTTATTTTGTTGTATCAGACAATATAGATGTAACTATGCGCAATGAAATTGTTGATGTCAAATCTGCTTCGTAATGACAATCGCTTATTATTTTATTTAACACGAAAAATTATATGACAACCAAAAAGTCACTCAAGATGATAAATTTTATGATCAAAACGCGAGTCACCGACACTGAATATTGCAAGGCTTAATAACACTTTTCCCACTTAAAATTTTAACGTTACGTTGTAACATTTAAATGACAATT
The DNA here is from genome assembly GCF_036245765.1 of Copidosoma floridanum. Classification (NCBI taxonomy): domain Eukaryota; kingdom Metazoa; phylum Arthropoda; class Insecta; order Hymenoptera; family Encyrtidae; genus Copidosoma; species Copidosoma floridanum. The sequence continues at coordinate 5,015,531 of NW_028321891.1, forward strand.
TTTTTTTTTTAATCTTTTCTGATTAGGATGGATTAAGGTACCCTCGAATTTATTATCGTTATCGTTGATTTGTCGATAAGACCCGCATACGACTTTCTTACCATCATTTCGAGAGGAATGGAGGAGGTATACGGCCAAAGGGTCACGTGCATTATACACACGTAAAATAAATATCATATGAATTTTACGACTCGACGCTCTTTCTCTAATTAATACGTTAAGAGAACAGCGGCTATGGCCATCTACCCTCCTCTTCTGCGCGTTTTATTACCCCACAGTACAGTCGTACAGTCCCCATAACGAGGTTTTTACTGAAATACAGACATTTTTTCCTTTATTCTTTTTTTTCTCCGACAATAACCGGCAAATCATTTTAATTAAAGCGAATGGCCTTTTTACTTGTTACGACGTGATGTGCACATATTATTTTTATCATGCCACGGTTTCGGTCCGTCACAACGAGATATACAATCACACGAATCGATAAAATCTCTACGACGAAAACGTATCGGAGGCAAAATCGATATCAATGAGATATTCACAACCCTTACACCTTGGCACTTCCACTCCCTCCTACGACCATTAGCGCGAACAATCCTCTCACCCCCCCCCCCCTACCGTATAAAATTTAATTAGACGAAGCAGCAGCAATTAAGCCTCCAGCTTATCAGGAATCAGCGCGCATAATACACCACGCGCGCATTTTCTATTTTTCGTTTTTTTCGGAGCATCTGCCGTTTAATGGGTGTACGGTCTCCTTTCATCGGCCGCGCGCAATGCACGCACGCACAGCTGTACATTCCCGCCAATGTTAACGCGCACTTACGTCCGTTTACCATCCACATTCCCTGCCGGCTGGATAATCCCGGCGTTAAAACGTACCCCACACGCACACGCGAGCATCTATTAATAAGCCAAGTTGATGAACCATCGCGGAGCATTGAAATCCAATGTATGGAGGGAGGAAGAATTTTCCTCGCGCAATGTCCATCGGTTCATATATGCATCCCTCCGGTGGGAGCGGTGCACAGCAAATTGATTGATACGCACACGCGCGCGCGTGTGTATGGCTTTTCCACGAAGCGTATAATGCGAGCTTTTTCGTTCCCGCCAGCTCCGTGATTCCTCGCGCGGGCCGATAAACCGGTATATGTACCCGCAAAATCGCGTATATATAAATATATAACCGTCCGAGCAGCTCACGGTCGCTTCGACGCTAAAAACGGCTTATAAAAAATTCAAACAGCCCTAATCCTCTCCGCCACCTCCTCCCCTGCCGCTTTGGCGCGTAATCGGCGATCGGCGCGTCGATAAGGAATTAATGGCCGCGTACCACGGGATTATCTAATACGTCGGGGGGGGGGGGTGCGGTGAGTGACGGGGAGAGCTTTGGTCGTTAAAACCTCCGGCTGAAATTCGGACGCCCTTGTAAGCGCACGCCATATACAACGTATAGTAGATACCGTGAGAGGATGAGTCGGCCTTGTGTGGGAAATGTCATTATGGCTGGGTTGGTATATACGAGGGATTTTTCGCGTGTTTAGTTGAATCTGCGAGTGACTCGATCAGTCCGACTTTACCATAACTGTATGGAGATATCGAAAAATCTGCAAATTTAACCTCTGTATAATTTGACTGATTGTATCCCTCCAGCCATTCCATTCTCCGATGTGTGCTTTGGCGTTCATTAACACTACGCATCGCCTATACTCTTCAGGACTCGAGGTAGCTAAAAGGTAACTGGTCCGTATACTCTTGCGCATCGTAAACTTTCAACCAACACAGCCAAGTAAACGATAAAACTTCGAGTCAATGTTTTAGCATCGAGTTTTTTTTTTTTTTTTTTTTTTTATCAACCATCCGATATATAATGTAAAGAATCTTATCTAGAGATTGAGAAAGATTTTACAGGTCATTAGCCTCATCGCAAGTATTTTTAAATTGTGCTCCGATGCCAAGTGCCCAATAACCGAAATCTCCCAACTTTGGATCAGTTTTAGTATATATGCCTAAAGTTAGTGTAGCATATATACCGAAGCTAATTTTTTTTTTTCCAACGCGCAAAGAATGTACGATTATTGTAGAGTCTTTGTGGGATAAATGGATATCCGACTGGGATCTCTTGATGTGGATGGTGGTAAATTTTACGAGCTTTCAAAACGACGTACTTCACCTCCGCTCTCTGCCTCTTTCTGTCACAGCGTAGGGTCATTAATAGGTAGAAACTCGGTTTTAATAGGGAAAGAAATTCCGAAACGAGCTCCCCAACAGTACTTGTCAGCGAAATTCGTAGGACTTTTTGTCTTTCCCAAGACGATCGCCGTGCAAAGGTGCATCGCACACCTATAACTCGTTATTATTGCCCTACCAGGCGTTTAATGGCTGGGAAATCTCAATATGTTTTTATATTGTTGCCTTAGCATCAAAATGGCACTAAAGCCATACCGATTATTGTTGACTTCGGTTGGGCTAATCAAATTACCATCACAAAAGCGAGTCTCGATTGAATTTCCTCTGTAAACATCCCATCAACGAGAGCCCAATCGAGTATATTATGCGGGCAGTGAAAAATTACTTTGACGTAAAAAAACACAGCCCCTCCGTTCCGGTTGTACGAAAATTACCCGACCATCGGTTACCGTCCTCTGCGCGCACCTGATGTGCATACATAAAAAATACAACATATAAAACACACGTGCATCGAAGCCCGACTCGGCGGTGCTAAAATTAACCCGTACCCGGACCGCATAAATCATCGGGCGCAATTTAAATGTAAAATAAAAATCGAGTGACTCCACTGGACTCGTTATAAATTTAACGCAAAAATTATACATTGTTTTACACATATTTTAACGCATCTCGAGCAAGCTTATAAAACACATCGATCATTCACTGCGTGGATCCGTATAAAGAAGACATTACCAGCTCTGTATATGACCCATTTAAAAATGTTTCGTACAGACGAAAACAAAAAAAAAAAAAAAAAAAAAAAAAAAAAAAAAAAAAAAAAACTTACACACTGCAGCTGTGTAAGTTTCAAGAGCACTGTATCAACTCTCATAAGCACGCGCCTGTCTGTCTCTTCTCTTGAGCCGAGAGTCAAGTATAAGTAGTGCAGCAACACGAGAGAGAGAGAGAGAGAGAGAGAGAGAGATTTCGCAAACACACAGTAAGTCTCTTTCAAATGCTCAACTCTGTTCCATCTCTCTCTCTCTCTTGAGAGGCTGCTCTCGCGGTCGTAATCACAATCGTTCTCTCGACTACTTACTAAGTATATACTCTTGCGGGCCAAGACGACAACGTGTGTGGATATACGTTTACACGTACACAATAAAGTCCGATGCTCCTCAACTGTTATACCTCGCGAGAGTGTGAATCTAGGCCGACTCGCGATTCTTTATTTTTCTCACCTACAGAAACGTGTACCTATATATATATATATATATATATACACCACGCACACACTTTATAACATATATATATATATGACATTGTCTCTCATTCTGTACATCTTGGGTGTAGATTATACCTATACGAAGTAGGTACTCGGCGTGACGCGCATTAAATGTCTTTCGTCATTTATAACACGCGCGAAGGGATCGAGGAGAAGAAGAATAAAGGGTGATGGACCCTCTCTCTCTGCTGCAACCGGTTTCTCAATATACATGTATATATAGACAGAGGCTTGTGTATATACACGGATGTATATGGGCGCGCTGATCCCATTGCATCCGAGACGGAGGTGCATCAACACACACACACACACACACACACTGGGGTGGAAAATTAAAAGGAGGAGGCCCTTAAGTATGATGTTCACGGTGCCATAACTCGAACAGAAACGCGACTGTCCGGTATATGTATATATAAGCATGTACACGTAAGTGTGCATTTTCTCAACTCCACCGTCGACGGCGGCGACGAGAGTCTCGAAGAACAATGGCCCTTCATCCGACTACTCCGTTTCTGTTCCTCCGTCATTTCGATCTCCCCTTCCCTCCTCTCGACGGGAGAAGAAGAAGAAGAAGAAGAACTGTCTCCTTTGGCCCTTTGTGTTGCGCCAAGTGACCGGTGAAAGGAGACCGAGTGGAATTTCGAAACGCATTTTCTCAAGGAGAGTTAACTGCTCGTTTCTTTTTTTCTTTTTTTTTTTTTTTTTTTTTTTTTGCCAAAAGTTTTCAAGAGCCACTGCTTACGTAGCTCCAACGGGCTCCCGAAAGAGATTGCGATGTATTGTGCGGGAACTATACTCAAAGTGACAATATGACTGACTGCAGTTTTCGATGAAACAATCGGGCCTTTCTCGACGCTCGTTATTATAATGAAATAGTTTAATTGAAATACACCACCTCGGGTACCGCGCCCACAACTAGCTAATGCTCATTTTGAACTTTTAGCCGCCCCGTTCATTGTTGGATGATGTCAAGTTTGAGCTGTCGCTTCGGTCGAGTTTCACGGGCCAAAAGTCAGATGTCAAAACTGCAGGGCGAAAGAAGAGGAGAAGGAGAGAGAGTGTTGGGGCGCTTCGCTCAGTTGATGCAGTGTGTATTATATATTATCTGTACTTATACATTATCATTTTGAACTTTCCCGTATTGTGTAGTAAAAGCATTTCGATGTTGCCAAGTTTTCGATAGAGGAAAGTTGCGTTTGTTTATCGGCGTACCTACGCGTAAGAAAGGGAGTTGGCTAATGGGTGGTTTTGTTCGTATCGAGGATAAGCGAAGAGAAGCGATACAATTTTTCCTTTTTTTTTTTTTCAAAGTTTAATTAGCGCTGCGAATATCCAATCTCTGATACTTACATTCTTTCTTTCACATTAACGTATAAAATTATCGTTGTCATTTTAAACGGTTCCTCGATAAGATTAGGTTTGTATGCATCGCAAATTGTTCTTTACTCGGCCTCGAACCGATGAAGGGAGAGAGAAAAGAAGGAGCACCACTAGATGACGGCCTAAAAGCAAAGACACACGATGAGGGAAAAAAAGCTTAACACGCGTGCACTTACTTATATGTTGTTCGTGTACCAAATTACACTCATCGTATGCGTGGAGGTAACGCGCACGCCAAGGGCCAAATTTTCGCTGCCGAAGCGTTGGCCCGCTGTACGTATAGCGCCCATTCAACGCTGCGATTACATGCGTATATGGTGCTTTCATCTCCGCTCCGCGGCTCTTTGTTTGGGTGCGTATACGAGCTGTTTCGAGGGAAAGTGGGGCGGGAAGGGGCACATATGTATCCCCCCATGTGTACACTCGGCTTAACTAAACATCTCCTCGGAGCGAAATTTAAATGCAAACAAAAAGAGAGAGGAGGGGAGTGGGTATAGGTGAAAGCGCAAAAAGGAAGAAGAAGCTGACGGGGCATCCATACACGAGCAAAGGACGAGGAAAATAGTATACTTTTTTCTGGAGGAAGCGCTATAGGGAAGAAAATATATTCCCTTGGTTTTTTTCATCATTTTCTTCCTCCCTCCTATATACCGATAATCGAGAGCTTTTATTTTTCATGATGTGCTGTCGGACCGAAATCGCACCCAGTACTGACTCTCTGCCTGCCGGCAAGCTGTGTAAACATGACTACACGTATATGCACAAGGGAAAAAAAGTGGCTTCAAGACGCGCGGCTGTTTCGCCGTTTTAGATACGTACATCTGCGATTGATCGCCCGACGGCACGTGTAGGTATACATTTTTATGAGAAATCGCCGAAGTTGGCCAAATGAGGGTGACATCATCGGTATTTATAGGTCCGGCTGACTTTTGCATAAAAAACAAAAATTGTTTAACCCCCACCTCCAATCTCCGTTTCATACACCACCATAACTCTGTGCGCCCAACTAAAAAGACTAGGAAAAAAAAAGATCACGCCGATCGCTCGAAAATTCAAAAGATCGCTCGTGCAACCTGCAACACCCATTTGTGATTGTCAAAAACTCCCTCCTCCTCTATTACACCACGTCCCCAACCCAACGCCACTCAAGGACGAGGACCCCTCTCGCACAATCCTTCCCCCTTTTTGCCTCGACTGCAGCAAGTTTCTCCCTCTTCTACGCGTTGTCCTCTATCTATTCTCTCTCCCTTTCTCTCCTATCTTCGCCTCGGACTCTCCAACTCGCTCTGTACTGTCCGGGCCGTAAATGGCCTAAAAAGCCCGAGACACCTGGTACCCGAACCTTCCCGTACGTGTAGCAGCAGCGCCGTGTACTTACCTTCTTTCATGGAAGGGGGAGATTACCGAACAAAGACGGAGAAAAAAAATTACTAGCATAGCAAATGGGAGAACAAGAGTACGTAGCCTGCCGATTGGCACTGTTACACTACCGATCAAACCATAGTGATGCAGTTCGATTATCGATAAAAGACAACAACCTGGGGATGTATCGCTGCGTGTTGACCCTGTAAGGAGAGTCTGTACGATATAAGTCCCCCGTACACGTGTATACCTATAACCGTGGCTACTTTTTATTTTTTTCCTCTTTGTTCCTCCCCCATACGTATAGGAAAATCATCGATGGAGCCTTTTTTTTTCTCCAGCGAGAATTTTCCTTTATTATCAATATGTTCTTCCAGAAGAGAAAACCAAACGCGTGTTTTCAATACATCACCGGTAGATTGAAGAACATTTCTGCGATTCCGCAAACGGAGCGGAGTATAACGTTTTGAGTGTATCGAGGAAAACAAACCGAGTGACCATTGTTGTTTTCATTTCGTTCCAACGTCGCGGGCACAAGTTTTTCCACACCAAGGAAGAAAAACCCCGCGCTCCTCGCGTCCGGCTTTCCTCGAAGGGCAACCCACGCGCGCAATTATAAACCCATCAGCACTAATGGCCCCGCGAACCTCCCCCCAAAAGCAGAAAAACACGAGAGCGCACACCTGCACCGTGTGTATATACACTATATATTCATGGTTCCTCGAGAGAAAAAAAAAAGCAGAAAAGGTTTTCTCCTCGCGTGAAATTCCTGCAGCTTCACGACGACCGCAACAGACTTTAGTCGTGGGGAGGGAGCGAGAAACACCCAAGCCTGCAAAGAAAACGAGAAGCGCGCTAAGGAAGGGGGAGGGGGATCCCGCGTTAATCGTCCCCTTGATAAATTGCCATGCACGCTTTTCGAGCCGCGTCCGATGCACGCGAAGCGCGTCTCTCTGCAATCATAATCATAAAATCGGCCTCGGAGCCAAGGCAAAGGCTCACGCACCGGCGCGAGGAGAGAGAGAACTTGCGTGTACGCAAAAAAAAAAAAAAAAAAAATGACAAAAATCACCAGTTTCAAGGGAAAAAATAATTAGATAGGGAGTGTGTGTGTGTGTGTGTGCTTGCACCGCGAAACTCGTTCTCCTCTCGGATGCAGTGGCAGATTATCGCTCGCGATTAACCAAAAGAAGAAAACACACACTTGTTGAAAACGAGAGAGAGAGACGGCAGCGAAGGTCGGACATGAGAGAGCGCAACTTATATGCATGTGTACTTATATTGTACAGATCAGCAGAAGCCAACAGCGCGATGCGGAAAAAACAGATGGCTAAGCATACGGAGGAAAGGGGGGGGGGGAACACGAAAGACCACGCAGATAAGAGACAGAGAGGGACTGTTGGGAGCGCGATTCTAGGCCGCGATACCGACTCTCGCGGTGCAGGTACCTGCGGTGTGTTCCGCCGGATGATGGTACTGCTACCTGCTCGACCTCTTTCTTTCTCCTTCTCCTTTTTTTTTGGTTTCTCCTCTTTCTCGCAAAACGTTCCTGTAAAAACCCTCCATGTGGATTTTCACCCGATACTCCCCTTCTTTTTTCCCCTCCCAAGTACTCAGTAGATAAATATACCCCATTGGAAAATCGTGCAAAACTTCTCACGTGTCGGCGCTTTTCTTTTCTCTCGTTTCGCGTGTTTGGATAAGACGAGACCAATCCATCGATTGTCACCTTTTGCCCTGGGCATCGTATACTTGCATGTTGCTTAATCTAGGGTAGAGCGCGTGCGCTAACGACGATTAATACATGACAAGAAAATAAAAAGAAAACAGAGGGACGATTTTCATACGGGTGGGCCACCGCGTAAGAGCCCAAGCTCGTAAAATTCAGCGGGGGTGGGACGATGAGACGTCCCGAGACGCAATCTCGGCCAATAAACCTGTCGTTTGCGAGCTAAAATAAAAAAAATCCCCCCCCCTTCCCATGCGCCACAATAAAAAAGGACCTTCCTCCTCCCTTTCGCGACAGTCATCACGTGTAGCATCGACGCTCGATTCTAGGACATACAGCGGCCCGTCCCGGGTCCTTTTATTTCCACGATAAGCTCGTTTACGGCAGAGCTTGCAGACCTGATGGGGGGGGGGGGGGGGGGGCGAAACGCACGCATCTACTTCGATCGGAGTATTATTTCGAGGAAAGAACGTAAACATCCTTGTGCGGGTGTATACGTTACGCTATCGCATCCCTTGCATCATTACACGGTCCGAGGAATAACCATTCAACGGCCAATATAATGTTACGACGCGCGCATTTGCGCAAATCAATAAAAAAAAAGGGGGGCCGTGTAATTACACGAGCGCGCGTAATAATCAAGCAAGGTGTGTATAGGTATAAGTGTGTATACACACAGCATTTCGCAGCCGGATCATCTCCTCCATTCCTCGCATTCCGCAGCGCCTCCCCCGAAAGATCGTTCATCTTCTCGTATGGGCCTCCTCGCGAGTAGCAGATCTCTCGATCTGGGCATGCAAATTCAGCCCCGGAGAGAGAACCAGCCGAGCGTCGCGATCGCCCCGGAAAAAAAGAGAAATAAATGAAAAAAAAAATGGGATGGAGATGATAAAAAAAAAAAAAAAAAAAGAGGGTTTCATCGCGAAAGCGAACAAGCAAAGCTCTCCTGCATGTACTACCACTGCGGGGCACACACACACCATATATGTATACACATCATGCGTATACTCTCGCATAATCAGCAACATCCCAGTGAAGGAACGAACGAAACGTGTACCATGTAAGGATATATGTATATATGTATGTATGCATCGCTGTACACCCGACAACGACGACGACTACCTCAGCGGCACAAATTACGCATATTACTCTCTCGCGCTACACGCACTCCGCCTCCTCTCTTTGTTCCCCGAGAGCAAAGTACGGTAAGGTAGTATAAGTGTACCGGGCAGGAGCATCAGAGCCGAGAGGAGGTAGAGGCCGTTGTTTCAGATCCTTATCTCACTTCTGCCTCTTCGGAAGACTTGTACACACGAGAGGTATATACAGAGGCGGGGGTTTGCTTGCTGCAGTGAGCTGGTGTGTTATCGCTACAACACGCCCAGAGAGACACCGAGGGGATTTCCACTACCGGTAGTACGCGGTAAAAAATAATTTGTTTTACATCGAACGGAGGCGAAGGGTATACACGCCCCGTCCCTATGTACGTTTTTTTTCGGACGCGCGCACGTACTTTGGTAATGGTCCGGTGCCCCGAGTTTGAATTGTTGGAAGGGACTTTTTCTTCGTCTCGGATGCCCGCGCTCCAGTTTGACGGCTCTTTGTTGTTAGATGCAAATTTTTTTTATTTACTCTCCGTCAAAACAAAAACCCACCAACCATCGTCCAATCTCTCGGGGTCTCTCCTCCCGAGATTCAATAAACTCCAAAGTCAAAGCACGAGAAGAGAAAAGGTGAGGAAAAAAAAAAAAAAAAAAAAAAAAAAACAAGAAGCCGAATCGAAGGCGTGCGAAAACTCAATCAAGCACGAAAAGTTTGCCGGGGAAAAATCTTGGGGAGAAGAGAACTCACTGACCAGAAGACGGGCGGGAAAGAGGAAGGGCACAACAGACTCTGCGTCGGCGAATTTTTCCCGCTGCACCTTTACTGGTCCAAGCAGGTATATATACGTGTGTGTGTGTATATATAATATACGTAGGCGACGTTCAATGTCACGGACCGCGAGCCGTCGTTGCCACGCTCTCGAGGAGAAACTTACTCTACGAGCAAGAGACGGCCTCGGGGCGATGAAAAAGCGCAGGCGACCGAGTTGTGCACGCGGTTGAGGAGGATAAAAAAAATGTGCCGACGTCAGAGAAAAAGATATACTTTCCAGCTCGTCGAATTACAATGCGCTTTTCGTCCCATCCCCGATAAATGTAGGAAGATGAGCGTAAAGGAACAGAGACTTGGCGGCGTTAGTGGAGTAATATTATGGGTGCGCAGAAAAAGAAAAGGAAAAGAAGACCGGGTTGGTCTTTTTTCGTGCAAAAAACGTGCCATCGCATCGGATAGTACTATAAATATATACATGGAATGGCTCCTTGTTTTCTGCTTGATTAAATTTATGAAGCCTCGGTGAACTGATGCTGCTGGGCTTGTATATGCAGTGACCATATGCGACGCGTTTGATATTGCGTATGCATGTATTCACTGGGAATCAGCAAAGTTTGCTTTCTCTCTCTCTCTCTCTTTGAGCCTTATGTTTGCGGTTCGTCTTGGCGTTTAATGAGCACGTGTGTTCGAATCGTCGAAGCGGATGTGACGTCGCGATACACTTTACTCGGATCGTTGGTGAATCGTCTCGGGGAGTTGATACGTATTTTTTAAATTTATACTCCGTGAGTCATTCGCGTTGGTTTGGTCATTGTTAAATGTGTCTTGCGCTGGATATGGATGCCGCTTTTAAAACTTTCACGCTCTGATAAGTATGTCGTTAAAAAAGACTTTTTTTTTACAGCAAATCATGAACACATGAAATTTCCCCGTCACTTGAAAATCTAATCGGCGTGTGACGAAACTACTAAATAAGCGATTTATGTCATTTAAATACCCACCCGAGCGTGGGAAAGAAAAAAGAATCCCTTTCAATGCACTTTTGATCGAATAAAAACGCAAGAATATCTCACTTTATTAAAAACACATTCAGCAGTACGATTGCGAACGAGATGATTCACCGAGAGAACTTATCGAGCTCAACCATTCACATCTCATGAAAAAAAGAAGAAGAAAAATTCCACGGTACAGAGCAAGAGATACTAATTTATCCAGCACGTCTCGAATGAAATTCATGGTAATTTTTACGAAACAAAAAACTTTTATTTTGATATCATGGCGCTGCAGCCGCGTCCCGTATATATAGTAATAATCACTTGCAATTTACGACTCATCGCATCACGTGCACTCGTCGCATGTTATTGTACCTATAGTATGATAGAATTAGCTTGAAATCCATTGAAATTTTAAGAAATTAATAGTAGCATGACAAAATCATTATCGCTAATTTTTTGTGTTTATAACAAACTATGCTCTATTCAAACACCTAAACAGTTCAGCAAAGGCCCTCAAAAAAATGGTAAAAATGGCCAAAACAGGTTTTTTGCGCCTAGAAAAAAAAACTAGAAATCCTACAAAAAAAAGGTTAAACATAAAAAAGTTGCGCGATTTTAAGACAAAAAAAAAAAAGCTGCGTTGAGCTCTAATCGGTTCAGCCGTTTTCTCGAAAATTGCAAAATTGTCATTGTCAAACATGTCATTTTTGGCTATTTTGAAAAATTCAATAACTCGCGTTATAATAAATATTTAAAGCTCAAATTCAGACACAAGGTATGTATCATAGCCCTCAACATTGGAGCTCAACGCGGCTTATTTTTTTTGTTTTAGAACCGCGCACCTTTTTGATACTTAACTTTTTTTCGTACAATTTTAAGTTTTATTTCTAGGAGTAAAAAAACTTTTTTTTTGCCATTTTTACGATGTTTTTGGAGCCTTTTCTGAACTTTATAGGTGTTTGAGAGTAGTACAATTTGTTATAAACACAAAAAACTAGTGATATTAATTTCCCGATCCAAAAAGCTAATTCTATCATACTACCATACATCCCCCGTAGGTATATAATACGCAATCAAGAAAATCGCAGTCTGCAAAAAAACTCACAGAAACAACTTCTGCACACGTACATGTTTATACACTCGTATAAAAACCACACTCACCTGCTTTAAGTTCGAAGAGCGGCTCACCGCGTCCCCGTCGCTCCGTAATTACAAAACTTTTTCCTTCGGGACTGTGTTTGAAGGTACACTTATTCGTATTCGTGTTCCGGAGCACGGCGGCTACGTACTGAGCACGATAACCACAAACAAAAGGTATAAAACAACAAAAACAAAAGAAACTCGTAGTCGCTTCCTCAAAAACCAACACCTACGTACTTGTGCAGCACAGATTAATACTTATAGGTTATACGTCGAACGAAACAAGGGGGACAAAAAAATCACACTCAACTAAACAAAATATAGGACAAATATCACACATAAACGTCGCTGCATACAAGTATCCTCAACACGAGCAGGAGAGGCCAGCGAAAAAACGACCCGCACTTATCATCGACATCATCGGAGTCGTACCACCGGCGTCCTGCACCTCTTTTTTTTATCTTCCTCCTCCACCTCCTCCGCAAGACAAAGGAAGAGTTAATAGTGGTACATATATACGAGTGTACGCACAAAAAACCGGTGGCAGCAACGAGAGGAGGAGGGGGGTTGAGCTCCGCGACACCTGTCAAACGAACAACTGCCGTTTCGACAACATGCAGTACAACAAGGCTGCACCAGCCTGATCGCTAACTCCGCTGGTGCACTGTGCGTCCCGGTGGCGTCGCCTGGAGGCTATAAGAAATTCGCGACCCATAGGTGCATGGGCTGGTGCAGTCGTCGAGAGCCCTTTAATCTTATAAGTACTCCTTCGCTGCCTCCACCTTTCCTCCCCGGCCACTTTTATATCGTATTCTCCTCTTCGTTAACTCCTGCTCACTTCATTTACTGTACAACCGATTTTCCAAGCTTTTTGGATTGCGAAATCGAATCCTCGATTTTGCCTGATGTTAACGCGTGAGTGAAATATTGCATGAAATTAAAGACGCGATCGGCGAGCGTCTCGCGAGCGCAGATCCCGATGTGCCGTCGAACGGTACACGGAGCAGACTGACTCGCGTGCAGCCGCAGATCTCCGTCTTGTTCCGTGTAGCGCTGTCCTTGCCTCTCCTGTTGCGCAGTCGTGTTGTATCGGTTGCTCTCGGCCGGCGCGCCGACACCGACGCCGGTTCACGCTGTACCGATGTGTATAGGTATATAAGTATGCGCGAATTGCGCGATATAGTAGGGGGGGTTCGCTGAACTCGATGACGGGGAAGAAGAGAGAGAGGGAGGGGGGATGTACGTGAATGGCGAGTTTGGCGGTAAGGAGGGGCGCACGGAGGGGAAAACGCCGAGGGGTCAGATTACCCGTCTCCCTAATGCGTCAGAACTGTGTCGTAATGTGACCAAAGTGGGGGGTAGTTATGGTCATTTTTGTTGTTTTCTAACTTTTAGGGGCACAAATAGCTAACGTTATCCGTTTTCGGGCTCTTTGCTTCGTGACATATTTAATAATTCAAATAAGTGAACAGGTGAAATATTACTTCACGAATAAACTCTTAAAATTATACTTGAAAGGTACGGATAAAACACAATACCACCCTTAAATCGGTTGCAATATTAATTTACGTAACAAGTGCGAAAAAGACGATTTTCCGCTCGAGTCGTGATTGACTCTCACGAGTGGCTGGACTTGACGGGAACGAGTTGCGTACAAGATTTTTAGCAAGAAGTATGAGAAAAATAGTAAGTATGTTGTAGATTCGCAAGAAAGGTTGTGCGGGGCCCAGGGGGGCAACCCCCTGTCATGGCGGGGGGGGGGTACGGGGAGCAAAGCCCCTGACTGCAAAAATACCAAGTGATCGTTGGAAAAAAAGTGCTTTTATGCCTCGAATACAGAAACAGAAATTGGATGAAATTAAAATTAATTTTGTTCAAGGACCTTGCACCAACACAATGAGATTGTGGTTCCCAATGAAATCTTCTGAAATTACAATACGATACAGTTTAATGGAGTTAACAAAAAAAGTTATTAAAAAGGAATTTGAGTTGAGAGTTGAAACTTACACCAGCTTGGGTTATGACAGTTGTACACACACGGTATCTTAATTCGTTCCTTGCGAGATTTCTGGTGTGTATAGCAAAAATTTTTCCGGTGTGTCGAAAAACCTTTGCACACTGTGCTGAAAACCTTTGCCACACACTTTTTCCGCACAGTATGCGGAAAAATCAATTTTCAACCCTAAAAATAATGCGGAAAACACCTATTTTCCGCACACTATTGCGGAAAACAAATTATGCGATAATAGAAAAGAAAATGCCGTTTGTTGTTGAAGAAAAAGTTGCAAAAACTCTAGTCATCAACAAAATGAAGTCTATTTAGAATTTTTCTCAGCCACGAAAAAAAACTTCAAACCGCACAAAGCCAAAAAAGATACTGAATCATAATCCGTTGTGGTGGCGGTAAAAAATGACGGTCACTCGTCGAGTCCGAGAGAACAACCCGAGCTAGAAGCCGCAGGTGGAGAAAGGAACAAAGTAAACGCAGAAGGAGAAGAAGAAGGGCAGGGGAAAACGGGGAAGGGAATGTATACGTGTACACTAGGGAGGGGAGGAACTCGAGCAGCGTGAGGAGTCGGAAAGAATAAGCACGTCGCTCGATTGGCGCCGCACGAGTGCTTCGGCCAACTCCGGAAGCTCTCGGCCGGCTGTCTCTCGCTCCCTACACACACGGGGCTGCAACCCCATGGCCGAAACATATTTGTGCCGAGTATCTGTTCTACTCTCGACTCTTTTCTTACTCACTTTTTTTCTGCCCTCCATCCACGGCCGTGGGCTTGAAAGAAAGAGGAATTTTAATGTGAGGCACAGAAAGGGGTGAACATACAGTTGGTATGTATGGGGGTGAAATATGCGCGTCCATATGGCAAAGGGTGCAGGGAAAGGTTGTGTGGCATTTATGCTTACGATTGGTCGCGATATTTGTTTATTTCCTTCGGGGTAGATATTTATTAGATTTGTCAAGATTCGCAGGATTTTATTGTTTTAGGAACTCGGTGCTTCGCAATTGGCGTTTCTTCAATAGTAAAAATTAACGCAGGTGCCAGCGGCTGACATAGCGCTATAAAAAGCACTAGAATGAGTATTTCACGTCCAAATACGCGTTAAAAAATTCACCTTAAAAAAGCATGAAGGCGTTTACCTGAAACAAAATTACATTTCGCCCCCAAAAGCTTGATCTTTTTCACCCTGGAATGTGTACGTTTCGTTCGTTCGTACACGCCGAGTCGTCCTCCACTCCATCATGCAGTGGCACGCGTGCCCCTCAACCCTTTAGCATTTAAATTATTAACATCGAATGCAAACGTGTAGGTATAACATACGCCCAGCATAGTTCACACATCACGTTCCCTTTTTTTTTGTTCCAAGGGGGGGGGGGGGGGGAGAAAAAAAAAAGAAAATTCGAGCTCTACAGAGCTGTCAAAAGGATTTTTCGGTACGAATAATTTTTTTTGACGTTTTACCGGGGCTTTCCCCTTCCACTCGATTGTTTGATACAACGTTGGGCAACCCCCTCTTCCTTTTTTTTCGAATCCACCGTAGCTGATGTAGCGCCCTTGTTTGGTTTCGGTTGGACACCCATGCATGTGTGTATCCACATACGTACGTACGTACATTCCAGAAACGAAAATAAAAATGTAAGGCCGGGGATTGGATTTTCCGCGTCGGGGGTTTGTTTATTTGCCGGAGAATTTTTATTTTTTCCGTTCATCCGTTGACTGGTAATTTCTTCCTCTGTGAATGTCCTTTGTTGGATCTCTGTTTTTTTTTTTTTTTGTTTGCCGAAAGAAGGGTAAAAGCGTGTATGTACACAAGGGCCATTTGTACGTTATTTCACCGTAGCTGTGGTTACCGAAGCTGCTTCATTGGTGGATCGAGTTGCTTCACAGGTACCAAAAATCACGGGACGAAGCTTTGAAATCGCGTATTGTCTAGTGAGGATATTTTTCCGAGAATATATTTAGTATTCAAAACGATGGATAACTTTAAGTATCGTTATTATATGACCATATTTAAAAGAAAGGCACTTTGTCCTTTGCTCTGTTTTTTTTTTCTCATTGAAATTTGTTTTAGCTTACAAAAACACTGTGTGCACAAATAAATCTAGATGTTATGTGGAACAACAGTCCAATTGTGTCTGATAATTCATTTGTGAAGATTATCCAGCGCTAATAAAGTTCCCCGGTGACCACACAGTCGTAAATAGCAAAAAGTACAAAACGACAGGAGATTCGCGCAGTTGGGATTCCACCCCTTGGTATGTATGGCAAAAAAATACCAACAGTCTAGTCCTGGCACGATGCGATATTCAATTGAATGCGCACATCCTCCGATTGACGGATGCCATAAACCGGGATTGCAGTGCGAATATTGGCAGTAAAGGCTGTATTACACGGGGCCACTTTAGGCCACCTTTTGTGTCATATGTGCACGTAGGTATGTAGGCAATCGATGGGGAGTAAGTATATATAGACGATATTGTATGCCTGTGAGCTCCAGGACGATGCGGCTGGTGCGATCTGTCGGCCGAACCAGTCAACTAAAGAAATACTTTTCGTACCGACTCACAGCCTGTAATAAGTATGCGATCGACCGGTTGATGTAACGTCATGATACGCTGAGTGAGGAGCCCTAGCTATAGCTATAGATTTTTTTCCATGGGGGTACAAACATGTCAATTGGATACTTTGAGAGTAGAAGTGGAAGACTGATTCCTTTCATGATTATTCTTAAAGAATTTTTAATTGTTTATAGTGACAATAACACCTGTACAAGCAAGTCCAAGAAAAATTTTAGCCATTAGAGTTTTATTTTAAAAAAATCTGATGTTTTTTCTCCCCGCCTTTGAGCTGATATGTTTTTATCTTGTATTTTACTGAAGAAATAAATAGTAATTGTTGAATCTAAATGAGTTGTTGGACACATGGTTTCCGTGCTTTTTTCATATTCCGATACGTGCAGAGCAATCAATATTACAGGCGTACGTGTAAAAACCAGCAATCATCACTTAAAAACTAAAAAAAAAAAAAACGAAAAAATATAGTAATTCCACCTTAAAAGAAAAATTCGTCGAATGATGTACCTAATGGACGTGGGACCAAAGTACCGTAATTGCTCAATGTTTTGAAGATAGAAAAGTGAATAATTGAAACTCGGTAATCACAATTACCGCCCCGAGCACACAGAGCCCCGTCTAGTTTCCACAGAAAAGCGTATACATATATACCCAATTCGCCTTCGGTTCATCGGTATAGGGATATATAATTATGTACACGAAAGAACAAACCTCCCGGCTGTTTGCGCTTTCTTGGCACACAGAAGAAGCCACGACGTCGTTTTACACACTCGTTTGTACAATGAAAATCGTGTCCCTTATTGTTTGCCAACACTCGGCGGTTCTTCTTTTTTTTTTTCTCTCTCCTTTTCAAAATTTTACTTTAACATTTAAAGAACACCGCATCTTCGCGGCCAGAGATTCCTGTATATATATATAGCCACACGTGGCCAAGTACAGAGAAAAGCCGGAGGGGGTGGAAAAAGTGAACGAGCTCGCAGATGTTGGCAGTGGGCAAACTCTTTGCCCTCCTCAAGACAAATATCATCGCGACTCTCGCGCGTACGTGCTGCTATATATATATGCATGTGCATACAAGGAGTATAAAGCAGCGCACTTGGCTAGCCTTCGTTTCACGGAGAAGGTTGTCGCGCTTTTCGGAAAACGCCGGGATCGTTTGGCTCTTTTTTGGCTGTTGGATGGAGTTTTTTGGAAAATGGAGATCCCGAGAGTTTTGGAAGAACGTCCGATGGATGTGGAAACCGAAAAGGAAGGGGCTCCATCGAAAGCTTGCGCGGACCAACTTTTAATTTTTTCGACGCAAAAAACATTTTCAGGGAGTGGAAATTCATCTCGTACGGTCGATTTTACTTTTTCCCGGCGGAAAGTGGTTTTTTCCTTTGACGTAAATATTTGCGCGGTTTTTCCACGAAAATGGTTACTTCTGCTCGAGACATGTTCAAATTGGTTGAAAAAAAAAAAAAAAAAAAAAAATCAATCAATACCTCGGGCAGGAAATGATGAAAAATTCAGAATTCTAGCTGGAACTTACTGCGAGTTTTACAAGTAAAACCAAATAAACTAGCGGAAAAGAACCAAAACTTAACTTCAGCTACGGGCAAACAAAACACTACACTCGATTTTTTTTTTCCGTTTCAAACAGACGCAGTTATCTTGAATAAACACTCCTCTAATCGAACACAACAGTTACTTCTCACTTTCTATACGTGCAAACTTTGCAAACTGCATATATATATATATATATATCACCGGCAATTAAGCTACTGTTGCATCGTAAGAAACCTCTCAAACGGCAATGCCAGCCTTATTCCCTGCCCCTTTCCCCCATCGCGTTTTATCCCCCTTCAACTCCGCGGGAGTCGTAATCGTCGATTCGGAAATTTTGCCGCGTGTTGGCGAACGAGTGCAGGCATTATAATCCATTGGTTTTTAGCGCGCGTCAGCCGACGAATTCCTGGTGTACCTGCACATGGGCGATTATTACTTCGCGAACGAGTTCTAGTTTCCGCGAACGTGAGTGTGTGGTACGCGGAGTGGGGGGAGGCAAACTAATAGCGGCTCGTCGCCCGAACAATCGGCGTTACTCTGCAGTCTAATCCCTCCAGCAAAGTGAGGAGATTTCAACTGCAGATGCCAAGGCTCAAAGCTCCTATAAGTTTTGCAAAACTATAAATGTATAACTATTACGCTCTACTCTTTGGTGTAAGAACTATGGGTTTTTTCTGTTCATGACACCTTAGTTCGTGAGGCATGGGGTAGTGCCGGATTCACTTACGCAACTGAAGGATCTTTAGCAAAAGAAAATGGGGAGGAATGAGAAGGAAGGGTCGGAAAATTATGTTGCAGGTTGGACTAGGAAAAAAAATAGACCTCATGTACGACCCTTTAGAAGGAGTTTTATTTCAACGTGAGTCATTGTCCTTTACGGCATTGCGCGACCATTGGGTTTCGAACTCAAAATTCTTCTTGCTTTCGAAGTTGCACTGCTCTATTCACTGAGCTACCACCTTCGATACAGCGTCCAGTATTTTTTTAACACTTAAACAGAGGATACTTACAAATTTTCATTTACGTATTCATTATCACTAAAATGTGCGAGTGTTCTCTCTTACATTCTGACAAAAGTAAATTAAAGACAGTCGATGATACTCTGTAAAAATTAAAAAAACCATCGAAATACTACATGAAAGAGAGCATTGTGTATACTTGCATGAGAAAAATTGGAGAAAAAAAATAACTACCGGTTTAGACGTGACTTTTAGATTCAGAAATATATATGAACAAAAAAAACCCAGTAATGACTATACCATGAAACGTCCGTGTACTTTTCTTGAATTGTTCGTGGACGCAAAAATAATAAATCAAAAGTACGCGTACAATTAAGTTATACACGCGAAACGACACAGTACAGCGGAAAAAAAGGAAACAATTTCTTTTGAATGAAAAAAGCAGTGTTTCGTATGCAGGTCAGCCCGAGGCCATGGTTTGTCGATGTAAAAAAAAGGTATCTATTACGTGGAAACTAATAACTCTCGTTTCAAAAACACGTTTTGCACGAATGTCATTTACGTTAAAGTAATTGTTATTATACCTCTCTGAGAAAATACACACATATTTAACACATCTTCCGGAAAAGAAATGAGAAGCGCTAATGAAAAAAAAAAAAAAAAAAAAAAAAAGTAGGTGAGAGATAAAAGAAGGATGGCAGTGACAAAGGAAGCGTCTACATATATAGGTACAGCCGTGTATGCGCGAGGTATAGACCCGAGGAGTTAATGAGCTGCGCTTTCGAGAGAGCCAGGAAGACATTGAATATGCAACAACGAGCTGACTCGTGCGACTCTTTGCGAGGCTTTTTTCTCATCTAGGTATTACCGAGTGGTACGGTGTGTCTCTTCTTTCTTTCATTGTTTCTTTTTTTTTTTTTTCCCCTTTTTATTTAAAAATCCTCGCGGCTTCTGTGTCTCTGGGACCGGTTGGGTATTGCAAGGATGCGTACGAGCGAATCCACAAAAAAATAGTATTTTTAAAAACCGTTAACGACCGAAATCAACTCGTTACAAATTTCCGAATTTTTGTTGAAATCTCCGAGATCTTATTTGAAAAGGCAATGTTACCTGATTTTAAAAATCCTATTATAATTCATGTACGGAAAAAGTGTAAGCAACCAAGTGAAATCCTGACACTAGAATAAAATTTTTTTTTGTTTTCATAAACAAAATATCCATACCGTTACTAAAACAATTGAGTAAAAAATGGATCTCAGATTTAGCTTGCCCTCCACACCTCTCCACTTTGATCCCCTAACCCGATCATGGTCGCAAAGGGCTAGCCTCGAGGCCACGACCTCATCCCGAGGTGAACTGCTCTTTGACACTCGGGGATAATAAACATACACTCTGCCCTTTGCTGATGTGTAATCAATATTCCCATTGATGTGATTAGCAAGTTTATTCGATTACACAGCGCGTGCACCAGCCCTAAGTGATTAAACGAAGAATCTGGCGCACAGCCGCGTGTATGCATGTATGAGATGACAATGGGAGCGGTAGACCAACGCTTGAACGTCCACCGTCCAAGAGTATACGTACATCCTTCGATGTTGGCGTAGTTCGCCAAAGACCTGTTGGTATTACCTGGCTAATAAGCGCCAACTAAGTCAATTATTTCGTCGCCAGAGTGTACAGGGAGTGTGGATGTGCGCGTTGGGCTATTGGGATTCCAGAAATTTGACATCGGGGATGGGATCTGGCGTGGGATCCCGTCAACATCCCCAGCGGCAAGTATTATGAATAATGACAATTCTACGTGTCCAACTTGATAAGTTGTAATAATCTCTTCGTTTCACGTGACTTCTTGCTGGTATCTGCTAATAAAAGTTACAGCGAAAAATAGCCAATTTTCACGCGTTGGAAAATTTTTGTTTTACTTCTCTAAATTTTCATTATACTAGTAGGGAAAGAAATAAGATCCAAGCAAAATATTTCCAAATGCTTTATTACAATTTTCCTCAGAATCACGTAACACACTAGTTTCTGTTGTCCTGCACCTTTGTTATTTTTTTTTTCTTTTTTTTTTTCTTTGCCGAAGAGCCACAATTCGTGGTGTTGGTTCATATAATCCAAGGTACAATATTGTGAATATGTTACACGCGCATACATTCGAATAATCATCGAAATTCCACTCTAAAGGAAAACCCTCTACCTGCAGCAAAAGTTTCGGTGTACCAGGAACGAGGAGTATTCCCGTGGAAATAAGCAAAAAATATGAAAAAGCCAACGCCGAGAGCCCATTACGTTTCGTCGGAAACTCCATACCCCATGACGGGTCCGACCCGACCTCCCGCAACTTTTCCGCAGCTGTTGATAACTTCATCCGCGGCCCTCCTCCGAAACAACAAAACCCACGCCAGCAGCAACGAACAAACTCTTTCGGCCCCTCGTTCCAACAACACCCCCCTGCTTGTCGGAAAAATGATAGAGCACGGAAAGACGAACACTAACTGCGAGTCTCAGCCCCGCGTGTGGCTGCAACCAACTTTGCTCGGCTGCTCGTCGAAGATTGATCGATGAGCCACCGACCGCCTATTATGCTCCTCTCCTCTCTTGCTTTGGTGTATATTGTGTACTATATCTCTCTGCCTCTTCTTTTGTCATTTTCTATATACTCGAGGCCCGTCAGTGTGTGTACCTGCGTCTCGTCTTAATTTCATATCCACGTCGAGGAGAGTAATCGACCTGCGAATCCACAGTACAACCGTGGATACGCGAGGTTTCCTTGAAGGAGTGATTTTTTACTTTTTACTTCGTCTTTATTTATTTGTTTTTTTTTTTTTTTTTTTTTTTTTTTACTTGTGGAAAACTTAAATGTGGAGCTTGTCATCGACCCTTTAGATCATACTGCCAAGCCTCTGTTTTTTCGGCTTATCGCAGCGATGCGAAATGACAGTGTAATAATTTTACTTTGATGAACCCCCACGTCGAAATCAAATTCAAAATTAGCTTTGTGGTTACACGCCTCTGCGCTGATATTGGATTGTTACGCATCAAATCCGATTTACGAGTATGCCGATACGGATGTACAACGTATAGATAATAATGATAAATGAAGTAAAACACGAGATAGGTATTAATGTAAATGGGCGTACGTATATACCTACGACATTCGCAGTTTGCATTGTTGGTGCACTAAAATTGAAATTGCATGTTCAGCGCGAAAATATTGATTGTCACATTTTATTTTCAAAGCTGCACATCCAATATCCATAACGAAACGAATATCGAATCGGAAGCCCAGTTGTTGAAAATATTGTCGCACAGCGTCGTTTGTATATTTTAATTCTATTTTTATGAAAAAAAAAAAAAAAGAAATTCACATACAAAAAGAGTACTCGTTAAAATTATTTGCCGATGGAAATCAAATAAAACCCACTCTGTTGATTACACGGTAGTATAGATACACAATAAAAGCAATGGTCCACCGGACAAAAGACCGACGAGCAATGGAGGTAGAGCCGCTCGGAGGTGCAAGGGACGCTGGGGAGTCTCAGGTGGCCTGATTGTCGTATAATTGCACGGCCACGGCCATCCACTTCCCTTCCCTCTATACATCTTTGTTCTCCTCCTTCCAGCCGTTTCCTTTGCCTACGACACAGGTGTCTGCGCGTCTTTTTCACATGTTCCGATAAAAAAAAAAAGGAAAAAAAAAGAACTTTGTGACACGAGCATACAGGTTTTCCGTGATGCATCGGTGGTGTATTTTGAGAAACGCGTGTCAGCCGATATATATATTGGTCTCTCGCACGGATGTTTGCCCGATGATTGATTTTCTCGCTCGAAAGCCCACTCGTTCTCGAATAAAGTTATTTGCATCAAGTGCGCGAACGTTATATTAAAATTTGCACATTACATCTCTCACGAGCAGGATTCAACGTCAAACCCTTACGCACGATTACAAATATGAAATCGCTTCGAGATATGTATACGATCTCTTTATTATTTGAATAATGAAATACGGAAAGTACGGCTCTGATTTTGGCGGCTTCGATGTCTGTTGTATGGGACTGTATGTTACGAGTACACAATGTGTTTTAATATTGTTGATAATGTATTTGCAAAAGGACGTGGTGCCGGTGTATGATCAATTTATGCATACACGTGTGGCATTTCGAGAGCTTTTGATCCCAGTCGACAAGGATATTTATCGGAGATATCGTTCGTTGCTATGTTAGGCTGGGATAAATTTATTTTTAAAATGTTTTTGTAACATTTTTCATCATAACTTAAACGAGTCCTCATTATAAACAAAGTTCAAAGTTTACTTTTCATTTTGAAACTATCAATAGGCTGTTGAGGATAATCCGATACAAACAACAATAAAAGTTGACGTTTTGTGACGATTGTAAACTCGAAAGAAAAAAAAAAAAAAGAAAAAAGAAACGTTTGTTACACAATGCAACATATAAGAGTATACCATGATTTATTTGATAATACACTTTCTGTTGAGGATTTCGTAACATTTTTCTTCCTCGTTATAAACCCACGCCACGAAATCTAAAACAATCACATGACGCCTATAAATTATCATTTGCTGCAGAAATTAATGCACCGTCAATGGTATACAATTGTAAGCGCTCTCTAATTTTATTCGTCATGTTTAACAGCAGAGTAGGTGGTAACTTATAATCATTGAGACCAATCTCGTTATAACGTAAAACAGAAGCATCTTTCAAACTGATTTCCTCTTCTATTAATCGAAGAAAAAACATGACCTCATCATATGAAAGTTTCATAGAGCTGCAATAGAAAAAAAGCTCCTTTTCTTATTACAAAAAACAAATAATTGTAAAAAAAGAAATGACAAAAAATGTCTCAAGGACCCTAGAGACGCATAAAAACCAACCACGACTCTTATCCGCTCATTACATCACTCATCAACTCTCTCTCTCTCTCTCCCTCTACCCCAAATAATTTCGATCCAGACCCACACCTATACCCACCGAAATGAAGCCTGCAAAACTTTGGTCTAGTTGTCCGCGATTCGTCCTAATTTGCCGCAACCCTCGTGACTCGACGTTCGTGCGTCCCTCGTCGGAACTTATTCCCGAATCACGCCAACACGATAAATACACACCACCTACACGTACACAAATGTATACATGTATGAATACAGACTGGTGTAAAAAAAAAAAGGTTTGACAACTGCTGACAACAGGAGGTCACAGGGCGGGCGAAAGATCAAGTGGGTATATAATTGACGTGACCTCGTGTGCCGGAGGAACAGTATTCGGCACTCGTTCATTTTCTACCGTGCATGAACCATTTTTTTTTTTTTTTTTCCTTTTTCCTCCTTCCCACGAGCAAATTTCATACCCTCGTAAATGAAAAGAGCTACATATTTATACAATTCACTCGAGTGTCCAGCGCAAGCACATATCGATCCAGCACCAATAGTATAGTTCACTCAACGGTATGGGTTTCTCGGAGCATTGCCAGGACACGGAAAAGCTCCGAACTCTGTCCGCGAACGTAAACATAACTCTCGACGCGATTGTCAGCGCAACAACAAACATATATATGGTCCTTTCCCCCTCGACTCACCAAACTCGGCAAATACACTTCCGCCGGGGGGAAGCTATACATCACATTATACACGCTCGATGAAAGTGTGTACACCAACACCGTTCATGTGTACAACTTACTCTCCTTACACTTGGCGGACCCAACTCGTGTTTCCCATCGCGTGCGGCGTTTACCCTACATAAGTGTATACATACCTAGGTATGGTCGTCGCACGCCACCCCGACCCCCACACACGCGTGCACGTACTCTGTATCGAGGTCAACCACGAGCGCGCAGGTCTTCGGCAACCGCAAGCTCTTCGTCCCCCTCTCTCTCCGGCATGTGTGCCCAATACGCCAAGAAGCAACAATCGTCCCCTGCTTTGATATACACCTACGCGACCTACAGGCCTCCCACCCCCCGGACTCTCTTACCTGGACAGGTACTACGAAGGTGTGTACACGTTGACTCTGTTTTTCTAGGCCTGAGCAGTACATTGCCACGCAAGCTCCGGCACCACGGACGGGCTGTCTTTTTCAACCGGCGTATACCTTGGGCGCTTTAGTAAGCTCTTTGCGTTCCGCGTGACTGGAGCGCCTTCGCCGACTGCGTGTGTCGAACTTGACATTGGATCGGCAGGGGGACTTTCGGGAGTACTGTGAAACCTGTGTTTAATAAATAACTCATGAACGGTATAGAGTGATCGTTTGGGTTTGGGCCCGATTTCTAAGAGGAATGAGCTCGACGTTTGAAACTCATCGGCGATTGCGTTGAACGTTATCGTGTCTATTGGTTCGTCAACTGTACCAGAGTTTGTGGACCTGTAAGTCCGAGGAACAAACCCGTGCACGTCTCATTTTTTTTACATCTGAGATTTTCCACTTTCCTTCGATATTTACAGTCTTTCATTTCGAAATATTGTTGGTAGTTTTATCTTTCCCCCTCTTTTGGTATATTATACTTTATGTACGTGCTCATTGATTATTGTTATTTTTTTTTTTTTTACCATTTAATTACATATACTGCAAGAATTATCGTGCAAGCTTGGTCGTTCAATTTCCACTGATTGGTATTATATCGACTGGTGTGCGACAGTTTTTTTTTCCCCATTTCTTTTTAATACCCTGAAAATTTCATTAGCACGAATGATATTGACTATACACGTGGGTGTATAATTACGTGGATAAAAAATTTACGACAAAAAAGGAAAATGGCCCTGATGCCATGACGATTCGCTTGATTAAATTCGAAAATCGACAGGAATCATTTACATGGAACAACTCGATTTGCGATGATTATCGAAACAACCGTGCATAATTAATTGAAAAATATACCAGCTGTGCTCGCATCGTAAATGAAATCGACGCGATAAATGTGTTATTTCGTTTGCTTTCCCGCATTAAAAACTCATCGGTTCCCTCCCTTTTACAACTTAACTGCAGCCAATAAAACTCGATTTGACGGCGTCTTCGAAAAGCCAGTTTGCTCCACGTAAGTAAATGAGCCTCGTTGTCTTCGAAGCAAAATATAAATTCACCCCTTCGACACACGCGCACATGGTATACGAATACAAGTTAAAGTTTTTTTTTCCGCGGTAGGAGAAAACTCGTTCGGAATAGATTACGCCCTAAAAAGAAAAAAAGCTCGACTCACCAAATAACCGGTTAGAGGGTGAACCGTAAATTGTCGTTCAAGGTCAGGGGAGTGTTTTTTTTTTTAAATAAAATGCGTGTCTGTGTTATTTCTTGCGTGAAACAGCTCTTTACCCAGTGATCGTTAAAAATGTCACGTGGTAACCGAGAAAAGCGACGAAATTTGTGGTTAAAACCAGCAGGTAAGGAGAGCACCAGGACCGATGAGTCGGTAATTATTCCAAAAATTATACCACGGACGCGTCCCCCTTTCTTTACTTCCGCGTAGAGCACCTCCAGTGAAAATCAAATTCAGAGCTTTTGCACTTGTACACTGGAACAACACGTGAATAATCGGAGCTTCGAATAAAAGTACATAATATACGGCCCTCGAGCTTTTTCTTACCAAAGAGAAGACACGCCTTTCTTTATTGTACTGCGTCATTTTCGAAACGCCAGCTCGATTTTACGATTGTCACGTGATATCGATTTTCCACACGGGAAGAGGGAAAAATCGTCCGAGACTTTAATTTGTTTCACTATCCCGTGCGAACGGGGGATTTATTCCTAGAGTAAGTAGCCGTGTGTCCTCAGTAGTGAAAAACAAAAACAAATGTACATCTCGACCACGACAAAGTTGAATTTTTTTTTTTCTCACGAAAATAACCGACGTATCTCGAGTACTTGCATTGAATTTTATGTTTCCTGATCCCCAGACGTACACATGTGCGCACTCGATACTACACAGTAAAAAAAAAAAAAAAAGGAAAAGAGAAATATGGATACACCCATGCACGACACTCGAGGATCGAAAAGAGAAAATTTGCAAAGCGTGACTCGGCTTCATTAACTTTTCTCGAGCATCCTTCATTTCTTATATTGCCCTCTTTTCGCCCCGTATACGCTCGCCGTACGCGAAAGCTATCATTACACCACCGACACACGGGACTCTCAAACGCGTACACAACGCCTACTCTTGTTTACCTTTTTTTTTTTGTTTTTGTTTTTTGTTTTGAGAGCATCGATTTTCCATGTCCACACGAGCATAGTATATTTACGACAGCAGAGTCGTCGTCGATTTTGTTCCAGGTTGTAAAACGAGGTATTGCCCCCGTGGCTGTGTGTGACAATGCCCGTTCCGCGAGCATTGAAAAGAAAGAAAAAATGAAAGTCATGATAAGACGTACGAGAAATCGCGCGGAAACCGAGCGAGGGTCGAGCTGGTGGTAACGCGCGCTGGTCCTCCGGCCGAAAAAATGTCTTTCTTCGGCTGGGGCAGAGGGGCACGAGAAACCGCTGACGATCACCCGGGCCGCAATCTGCAGGACGGGCTCCTACAAATCGCCTCGCAGGCTTGTCATATTCTCGTCCAGGTTAATTTTGTCTCTGTTTTTTTACGTTTTTGCTCACTGTGTATATTAAGTACTGTGGTTGCGTGTTTTTGCATTTTGAGCGACTTTGATATCGTCGTCGTCGTCGTCGTCGTCGTCGCTGCTGCTGTTTATGTGAATGTTGTTGTTGAACACAGTATCACGTATATGTCAATAAATATATCCACTCACCAAAGTTTACTCGAGAGTCCGAGCAAGTATGCAAAAGTTTCGTACATGTTTGCAAACTGTCGTTAAACACCAGACAATCCTATATATTAATATATTAGCACACGCGTTGCACAATAATGTATTGAATGTAATTGGCTTTTGTGTTTATTACTTTTCTATTTCTGTACCAAAGTGACAATGGTGTTTTCATTGGCAGTGGGATGTATAGGTACAAAGAGAGAAAAGCTTCAATGTCTTATTGTATATACGTCAATAACACTTTACCTTAGAAGCACTATAGAACGCACACTGCACCCAATACGTGTGTACGATATGGTGCAACAATTGAGTCGCACTACTGAGATTATTATGAATATTGGGGTGAAACTGATGAAGGAGAACATAAATAATTGTAACTTTGAGAAATTTTTATTGAGATACAACGTGCTATTATAACTATAGATGAGGTCAATCGTCAAAAACAGGAGATAAAAATCTTGTTAAAAATTTTCATTTTAAAATGGGCTTTTTTCCTAATTTCGAATAGGATCGCATCAATTTGTGACAATACATACTAGTACCGTTTATATTAATTTCGAAGATTATCGCGATTCCACAAAACCGTTTTCTAGAACTTTTTTATTAAAAACCATGATTTTAAATTTCATATAAAAATTATTTATTCATTCACTAAACTATTTCTGTAAATTTAAAAAATATCTACCGCACATTGCGCGGGTATGATTCGGCACGCACCATGAAGTCGTTGGCATGTTGAATATGGTAGAAAGCATGTCCCAATGGTCGTCCCTGATGTGCACACGTTATACAAATCGAAAGTGCAAGGCTACCCACTGACTATGATTTTAATTGGTTGGCGTTGGCTTATTATTTATACACGGAACTGCTGTTTGTCATGCACGAGATATCTAGTGTCAATCAATTACGGCAGATTTATAGTCTCTAACAAACTGGCCGATGTGTTTTCTATACGTGAATACACAACGAATAAAATATTCTCATTTCAAGAGCGAAACATCTTATTAAACGTGAGGATGCCCTCGTGTAAAGTTATAACGTCCCGAATTCCTGCAGGTAAACAACACCCAGAACGTGTCTTACGGCGGCAGTAACAGAGTCACGAACGTCGCATACTCGAAGAACTCGGAGGGCTTGGGGGTAGCCTCGAGCTCCTTGG
Organism: Copidosoma floridanum; assembly: GCF_036245765.1. Taxonomy (NCBI): domain Eukaryota; kingdom Metazoa; phylum Arthropoda; class Insecta; order Hymenoptera; family Encyrtidae; genus Copidosoma; species Copidosoma floridanum. Next base: position 5,044,472 of record NW_028321891.1, read on the forward strand.
GAGCCTCCGGCTCTGGAGTTTACTCGAAGAATGTCGATTCTCGTCTCAAGGACCAGGACGTCGTCGTGCTCTTGCCGCCGAGCAAGTCCAGGACTCCGAGGATCAGGCACAAGCTTGCGGTGAGTCTTGGTCCTTATTATTACTTTTTATTTATTTTCAAGCTGTTGTTGTATTTGACGAAATTTCGGGTAGAGGCACGTCCCGAGGGCATCTCATTACTCTATACTTGGTGCATTGTTTCACGAGTAATAGTGTGCCAGGCTTGGGCAGTTGACGATGGTTCACGTTTCGTTGACATTCAGGTGGAGTACGTATGTGGAATTCAAGGCCTTTGGGGGTGTAATTTTGTTGCATGGAGATTTTTTGAATAAGTAATTTTTCATAGTTTTTTCAACAGTCAGATGAGCTGTCACTTTAGGTAAACATCGTTAAGAGTTATAATCATATTCCACCAAGGGGTGCGCGTGTTTCAAACGAGCCAAGTCATTGCATGACGTTAAAAGTAAGCTCATACACACGACATCGGAAATAATTGTTTTACCACCAATGAATAAATTAATATCAGTGGATACAATAAAGGTTTAATAATAAAAAGCCTGTAAAAATTACAAAAACGTTGCCATAGTTTGAAGAAAATTTTTCACATTTATTAGTAAAATTGTATTTCTCGGACAACTGTAGGAATCCAACAACGTGTGAAATCTATATCAAAATAAACAAAGTAAATTACAACACTGAATGTAAAATAATTATCAAACACAAAGTGCAAACCTAATTTATTTAATCGTGGTTATTGACGTGTACAACTGAAATAAAGAGTCAAAACTTGATGATAACTCTCAAGACTATAGTTTTCTGAAGAGTACTTGCTAAACAATCGTTTGATTCATGAAATCAGCTTCATCGCAATTTAAACGCCTGCAGTAATTGCAGCATCTAAAAATTTTTTTTCCACTTCGACATTCAACCAATCTCTTCTTAAAAATGAAGAGCTAAATATTGCAGAACCTATCAATCGCCTCCTGGTGTTCCTCAATCATCGAATTAGCCTCCCGGTGAAGGCATCCGATGTTATCCGCGGTAACGTCGTCCATCTCGGCCGACGCCACTTTCAATTGCGTCTGTATCCGCACGTACCCGTCGCCCATTATCCGACCCAGCTGGTAATCCACGGCGTCCAAGCTCGAGGCAAACATCACGCCCAACAGCGGCTTGATCCAACCGATTTTCCCGAGCCTCTTCGAATCGGCGTACTCCATCCTCACGTCCGATCTACCGGTCCCTATCGACAGCACCTCAATGTCCTCGTTCGGAAATAACCTCTTACCACTGGCGTACGCACACGCCGCCGGGTTGTTGGCGAACACCCCTCCGTCCACCAACACCCGCTCCGTGCGATCGAGCTTCAGGCACTTCGGCGCGAAGTAAGTAGGCGCGGCCGTGGACGCCCTCAGCGCGTCCTTCATCCCGACCGAGTTCCGGTCCTCCTTCCAGCTCTTGAAGAAAAACGGGCAGTTGTTGCGTATGTCGTAGCTGGTGAGCAGCAGGTGACTCGAGACGTCGGCGATCAAACTCCCGCCAAAGTACTCGTCTAAAATGTACTCGAGGTTGGCGCACGAGTACCGAGCGCCCATCAGCCACGAGGCGATCGATCTCCTCCAGCACGATGACTCGAACATGCGTTGTCCGTTATTCTCGTAAAGTTTGACCAAGTCGTTGGCCGAGCATTTGTCCCTTCGCTTACATAACCCCGCGACGACTATGCCACCCGTTGAGGTTCCTGCCATCAGGTCGAATATGTCGGCTATCGGTTTGCGCGATTTCCTCTCTATTTCGGCCAGCACCAGGGCGGGGATGATCCCTCGCACCCCGCCACCGTCCACCGACAGAATGTGTTTGGTCATTTCTATGGACGTAACACTTGTTGATTTGGCCGACTCGTTAAAGGTTGGTAATGTTATGGATGGAAAGGATAATACACCACTACCAAATATTATACTAAAGCCAAGAATGAATTCTCTTTGCAAACTCGAACCCTTAAAGGTGGAAAAAAGGTAAAGTAAAGTAAAGGTTACACATAGTCCCCCAATTTCTCAATGAAATATTACAAAACTCCCCGTGATATCTTGTCAGATTGCGTAGTGTTAACTCTTTGTCCATCTGGACGTCGCAGCTCTTCTGAATGAAATCAAAGTCCAGCACAGGTATATATGTATATAAAACCTTTATCACACGCGGAAGCAATGCATCTCGCACGGTAGTTGGCCACAATGAAATTCACGACCCCACGCTGCATTGCATTACAGGGCTACACACGTGAGATGATGGCCGTACGATTTTCTTGCTCTTACGCCTGTACCTACATGGAAATAGGGGTAAATGACCCAATTACTGCGCACTCGACGGTTACTGAAAATAAGAAAAACAGACTGAAAAATTTGGGTGCTTGGATATTGTAACGCGTACGGACATTAATATCGTTCAGTCCAAAATCATACTTTACATCATGACATTTATAATTGTTTAACTGAGTGACTCTAAACGAATCTAACCTACAAAACTTTGTAGTCGTGCGTAGTGATTGGTGCGAAGCAATTGGGTCTAGGGCTTCAGCATGAAAACCTTATGGGAGATACCCGCGCAGTAATGGGGGTTGCAGCGACTGGTGCTAATTTTGTAACCGTGCGCAGTGATATTAGCACTAAAACAATTATTTAAAAAAAAAAAAGTTACTTAACAGAAAAATGTTTGTCGTTTTAATCGCACAAGATGCTGCAGATAAAGATTAAGTAAAACTGGTTCAATTTACATCGAAAAACATTGAGAAATGAGAAATTTAGTACAATCAAAAATTTCAGTGCGCAGTAATTGGGTCATTTACGTTTCGGTACCTCAGATTCGAAGGAACCGCCTATACCGTTCCTTCTAATAACCGAGAACATCATGCCATCTATGGGTGAGCACATATCGTACACAAGCTTTTAGGAGACATCACATTTCTTTGAGGTTTGGTACCTCAGATTCCAAGGGGCAGTCTATTGTTCATTCTAATGTATTTCCGTATATATACGGATAGTTGTATTGTAGGTGCATATATATAATATACGTGCATGGGCGAGTGCCATATTTGCCATTTGAATAATGCGACATGTTGCGCGTACGTGTGTGCATGTCTCACCAGCTTGGGGGGGTCAAGGACGAGGCTTGCGAGTAACGCCCGTCGTGCGTGCATGTGTGGTGGAGAAATCGATGAGCGTCCCTACACCCTTGCTTGCGCGAATAAAGGATCGAATGGGGGTGGTAAGTTAGCCATGTAAAAGAGATGCGGAGTTTTTTTTTTTTTTATTGGGAATCGCATTGTACACTTGCGTGTTGTACATTCGTGTGTAAGTGCCTGGTTGAGTAGGTGTGCGTGTATGGGTGCTCACAAGCATGGAGATGATATACAGAACAAAAAAGGAGTACCTATTCAAGTCTGGTTTGCGAGGAGTGTGCTATACAACTGTTGACAGGGAGTGGCGTTTTTTTTGCATAATAATCATTGATATCTTTAAATATAATTTGAGTAGATATATCGTTGTTTGTAGAGTGGAATAATTTTAGATTTATTGTAAATTACTTTCCATCGTCAAAGCACAGTGCATGTCGTTTTATTAATTCATGACATAGTACAGATCAGATATAGTTGATAAAGCGATAAATATTGTGCTAATGTCTTGTGTACGTTTAGCTGGCATTGTGGGATGAATGAAGAAAAAATTAAATTTTAAACGTGTATGTCGTACAATTAGTTTTGAATCGACTGAATAAAGCGACCTTTTGATGTTACTTTGATCATAGTTAGAATATTGTTTAATCGGATGAAAAGCCAAATTCACACAAGAACAGATTTAATGTTTAAATCAATATGTTATTTAATCAAAGGGGTCTCTCATTATCACAATAAATACAAATATCTTTTTGGGATCGAAGTTTCGAGAAACTGTAATATCAACACATTGTACGTTTTCCTTCAATAGCGCTTTGTTTGAAAAAAATGTAAGTATGAATAGGTCTTCAATAAAAAATGAGTAGTACTGCAAATAAAAAATAAAAAAAAAGTTAATGACAGGAGCAGTTGAGATTCTTTTCCACTCTGTTTCTTCCCCCCTTTTTGACGCATTAATAACTCAAACTGCTGCATGTATTGTTAAACGTATAAGAATACATGTATACAGGCACACTTGAGCTCAAATTTCATGCAATTCATGCAAACAGGGTAAGGTATCTTTGGGCTCGCGTGGTACAAGGTCGTTGCTGTCTAACTGGCGTAAAGTAAAAAAAGGGGGCTGAAAAAAAAAAAAAAAAAAAACACCAAAGAGCACTTGATTAATAGATTAATTTTCGTCCATCCGAGTTATTATACAGCACGGGGGTATAAAAATTTTTGGCTGAATTTTTCATCCAGTCACTTTTACGCTTCGTTTTAATGGATGTATGAATAATAAGTGCACCCGCTCTTCACGCGAGTGACATGATTAACGTTTTTTTAGCGCTAGGCTGATGCAGTGGAGATAAAAAACAGCCGTTGTTTTAAAAAATTGATATTAATGGCCCAAACGGCTCATCGTTTTTAGTTGTATCCTGGATCGTTGAGCACACGTTAAAACGTCAAATTGCAGTGCGTGAATACATCGTATTTGCTGAGTGATTCTATGTTATTAATGCAGTCGACCTATACAGTAAAGTACATTTTCAAACAGCATTTCATACAAGTTAAATGAGTGCCAGTGAGGCCATTTAAGCAGGTCTGGAATCGATGTACGAAAAGTCTATAGGAGATGTACACTAGTGAAACCATCTCCAACGATCCTCATATGTCTAGCACCGAGTTCACTTAAACTTTTTCTTCTCATGCGAAACGAAAAATTCGTCGACTGCAAAAAAAAAGTGTGTGCAAATGTGATTTTTGTCGTCGGAGATGCAGACGGTATTGCGTTGAAAAATATCAGTTCAGGGAAGAATTGTGGCACGGGAAATTGCATTTCATCACATACCCTAGAGTATTTTGCGCAGCTACTGTTGACGCTTTCGCTCAAATTACCCGATACGGTGAAGATATAGGCACTTTTAGGAGGAAATGTGTTTTTTTCCATTAAAAAAAAGCTTATACGCTCGTTCATCATACGGTTGATTCTGATAGACATCGTTTTTCTCGATATTTAATTAAAAAAAAAAAAAAAAAAAATGTATTCAACCCATTATGATTAAATTTTGAAAGATTTTACGCGATGAGAATACTAATCATGCGTGAATTTTTTGCGTCGTCATGACTTTCGTCCATTAGACAGAGTATTATTTTATTAATATTATAAAGTCACTTAGAACGCGCTTTAATCCCTATATTTAAACATTATTATTATTATTATTATTATTATTAATACCAAGCCTCAAAGTTTCGGACCGACATCCACTCGACGATGAAATATTCACTCGGTTGGCTAGACACTGTATCAGCGGCTATTTATTATGCCCGCTCTTGCCAAATATTCAATCATAATAGTCGGGACGAAGCGCTAATTTGAGACTTTTTACGGAAAAAAACTCATATTTTAAATACCTATACTCTTTGATTAAACAAAATATAATAAAAATCGTATATTTACCTGTGAAATACATTTATTACGGTTGTGAAAAAAAAACCCCATTCTCTTATCTATACCTACCGAGTACACATCTACCACAAATGAGCGAACAAAAGTTAGGTGTAAATACAAAGTAACGCAAAATGTCACACGAAGAGGCGATAGCTAATCTCAAGACAGCTTGTGGAAAAATGGTGAATAGAGCGCCCCTTTTTCCTGATACAGTATGTATGTACCTACAATGGAATAGCGGTCTGTTGGCGTGCCGCCACTCACGAGCCGGAATCGATAATGTATACCACGTGTCCAACACCTTTTATTCGACCGCCCGGCATCGACACAACGTAATGGAAATGTGATACTTATCACGGGCCTGTATACAATGTTGGGTGTCAAGTGACGAAAAAAATGTATGGAACAAAACATTGTTTTTATCTTTTTTTGGAAAAACAATAGAGTAACTTCACATACAAACTACGTTTGTTGCCAAGTAAGTATAACGAGACAGCGATTGACACGAAGAATTTTTCGGCAGAGAAATTTTTTAATGCCAAAAACTGACTGATTCAATGCTATGAATTACAAAAGAAGCACCTCGTTTTAAAATTTTTAAAATGTTATGTCCATGTTAGAAGATAAAAAGATGTTTTTTTTTTTTTAAACTTTGTATGAAATAATATAACATTGTCTCTTTCGTAATGAAAAAAAGGAATATCTCAAAGGTTAATTTTCTAGTAAACTGTAACAAAACTATGATGTCCACATGAACAACTACAAATACTCTAAGGTAAAGAAAAATTGCAAATAGTTTTGTGATGGCAAAAAATAAATTTTCTTTTACCTCTACTGACACAATACATATTTTGATTAAAAATAGATACATTTTTTTATTGTAATAAAAATAGTATACAGTAGCATGAAAGATATCGCACTGAATTTTTAATCCAAAAATTGTAGGTTTGATCCCCACAAAGGACACCAAAAATATATTACTTTTTCGTGAAATATATATATTCATGACCTTTGCTTCAGGTGGATTGTTGTAACCCTTGCGGTAAAAAGATTCATACTAAATGAAGAATTTATTGAACGTTATATCGATGGCCCAGTTTTCTTTGTGGTACCCATTTATTTTGGAACTGGATATGGGTAATGAATATTAAAAATATAAATTATGCTATTATCAACACAACTGCATCCGATTGCTCGATTGTTCTTAAGTTTTTTTACACTTGGCATTCCTCTGATTTAAGCGGTATACATATACATATTGTTGTACTCCTTACAGAAGAGTCTTTATAAATCAGAAGAATTTTTATAAATAAGTTAAAAAAAAAAGTTTCACCTGTCATTCCGCGGGGATGAGTCCACACATACAATATTTTTTGTAAGCCTTCAAATTAATATTGGAAACGAGTTTTCCGTCTCATCAAACAATCGATAACCAGCATAATTAAACACATGAATACATACATCGCTCGCAGTATACGCTGCAGAACTGACCCCGTATATATCGAGGTTGAAAATTCGTTTCGACTTATTGGCCAGTTTAATTATTAATGCCATACCTACCAAAACCTACCAAAACCAACCAACGAAATTTCATCGATATTCAGCTATTAGCTCGCTTTGGCTGCATATCAATGATAAACCATCCAATTATCGAGAAATATATGTATATATTTGTATGACTGTTAATTACAATCAACTAAGATCGCCAATTACCGTCGGTCAATTTATATGCTCGGCTGGAAGGATAAAACAATTGAATGAAACGTCGCTTAATTGTTCTCAATTTATCTTTAATCGATTTAAAAATGCAGGAAAAACAAAACTGTCCGCCACACGTTAATTGGAGTTTATAACCCTTCATCCGGTTGACGAAAAATTATAATCCCGTCGGACTGTATGCGAATTCCAATGTCAAATCGAACCCTCAAGAATGCACAAGGGCGTATACCCGGTCCACTCTCTCTTTGGGAGCACTTAATCAGAGTGGAAAATCACCGCGCGGACCAGAAGCGGACCAATAATCCCTCACCCCCACGCACGCGTATATATGCAAGCCCCAAAAAGTGGGATAAAGGCTGTGTATGTATATATATAGCACATTAGCCAAACTAGCTCTCGCCCACCGGGCTGCTATTGTCTTTGTATGCGCTCTCGAGTCCTTTTCCGTCCGGCCGTCACTTAATTTAGAATTAGCCGCCCCGGCAGCGCACTGAGCACTTTGCTCATTAGCCATACACCGGCTCTCTCTCTCTCTCTCTCTGTTGGTATATATATATGCACGTCATAACAAAGCCTTTGGGGGGGCGAACGGAGCGCGGATTTTCACGCATGGCCTCGACTGTTTCGTTCCTCCCTCTCGGAGTATTGTGCGGGAGGACGATCAGTATGGTGGCTGCGATGATCGGAATCCGTTAGATCGCCTGTGGATGTGTGTTTATTCATTTGTACGTGCATATTGATTACATCCAAGCCAGACGTTCTGAAGCTCGGAGTTCGAGGTATATATACATATACCCTGTTGTACGTATACGAACAAGCGTTATCTCGACGATTTCGAGTTTGTTGCCCCATCGAGTGTCTGGTGGTTGTCTCGCCAACACTCTCACAATTAATTGAAAAAATCTCTATGTTTTCACGCAGGAAAATCTAGTTTATATAGTAAAATACCTTTACAATCTCGCGATAGAGGCATCCATGGTTTGTACATTTATAGGACCTGAGAGATTCAAAAATGTCGCGAATTCGATTCACGTTGTGATGATTACTGCAAAATCACATTTTTAATCATCCGAAGTAATAGTTATTCATGTATTGTTATCATAACTATTCACTTGCGACTACCACCAAATATTTTGTCTCCTTACAAACTAGATGATATCGCTGCTTCGCAAATTAATACCTCGATATAATCTCCAACATTATACATATATATATATAAATGGTAATCAATTCGCAAGCTCACGCGCACGACGATCACGATACGCGTCCCATACGTATATGTATGTATATATGATGTGGTGGCACGTTTCGTTGTGTAGCCATCATTGAAATTTAACGTTGATTTGCATAATTGCAGTATTTACGTAGCTAATTGAAAATTATACATGCACTTTGCGAGCAGAAAGAGGCAAGCTCGTTATACCGGACGCGCCCCGCGATGCCTAATGTTCCGTCAAACGAATATTCAATCGGGTCAACGGCCACTGGCTCGTTAAGCTGTTCAAAATTATTTCAAAAATCAGCCGTTTATAATATACTGTATATCTCTCCGTCATGTTTATACCCACGTAAAATATCTCCGTTGCGTTTCGGGGCATGAAACACGTTATTTTTATTATTAAAAAGTATACAAGTACGAGCTACTAGTGACTAGACTCCGGTATCTGCATGATACCGAACAATAAATTTTAAAACCGAAGCCCCGAAGGAGGCGTCCCCTGTAGCTACAGCGAATAGGTAAAACCCCTTTCTCCCTCTCTCTCTCTCTTCGTAACCATATCCTCGTTTCCCTTCCAGTATTACATACTATAGCGTATATATATATGGTTACAATGGCTACGGGTGCCGTCAAATAACGCGGTGCTAGTCATGATTACACGCGTCTCGGGCCTTCGTTAAAAGCTCGGGCGAAAAGGTGCAGCAGTAGCAAAACGTAATCGACGCCATACTGCGTGTGTGTGGGCGTACGGGGCTCTTGTATAGGCTGGTCGTTGATTCCCAGGGCGATGGTCTTAATAAACTCGTCTGGGACTCCTGCCGTGACAAAGAGCCATCCGGCAAGCTTGTAATGTACCTCCCTCCTCCCTCCTTATACGTGGCTGTATATACATTGGTGTTTGGCATTAGTCCCTCCCACCCCCTTTTTTTAGCTCTCCTGATACGAAGGTTGTGCCTGTTTAGCGACCGGATGGTTCTTTTTTTATTAATAGTAATGGTAAGTTAAGTAACTTTATTCCTATATGTTACAGTGTCCAAGAGAATGGATGTGGGCGAAGGTGTTAAAAGCTATGTTGGTGTATTGGTCCATCATATTCCATATTTCATGGTGTGTTATGGGTTATTCATTTTTGCCAGCTGAATATTAGTTAACGTATAAACAGCCTTGGAAAGCTCAAGTAAGCAGAAAAACTTATAGTTTCTCAGATTCATAGGAAGAGTCGTTGTTTCAATTGACGGGAATGGATGGCAAATTTTTGGACATACTTTTTTTTACAGCATTGTCAAATCATCTCTTAGTTATACACTCTCTCTCTCTCTCTGTTCACAGTTATAAACAATCTCAATGCAATATCACGTCTTCTCTTCACGTTTACATGAGTAAATTTAGAAATTTTACGTCACTTAGAGGCCCTAGTTTAATATACGTACACAATTGCGTTAATTTTTAATCAATCACTCAGTTAATAAGTTTCATGATATTATTTTAAAGCTATCCAAGCAGTAAAACTTAAAAATCTATTAATCAAATCAGATCCTTCAAGATGTTCTAGAGAGGTGAAGTAGAAAATTCTGTAAAAAAAATTCAAAATCTTAAAAATATTTTTATTACCCTTTTGACTATTGATCGACTAAATGTATACAATGATCAAGAGACAACAGAACTCAATCGCCCTGTAATAGCATCGATTTCCCACTAATATTGAAATTAATAATGCCTACCATATGATTGTAGAAATTTCATTCGCGTTGTCATTATTTATTTCGATGTACCCTTGCTCTTTTTTATCCTTAACTAAAATTGACAACCAAAATCTCATGAATAACTTTACCACCATTTCCACTACTCTCCTTAAAACTCGTTAACCTTCCATTATGAGTCTCCTCTCCAACACTGGACTAATGTTGTTACATCAAACTCTAAAACTTACCCCGGCTGTATTTTTTCTCAAGATACCCTAACCACTGACCCTTTGCCATATTTTTATTTCTCCTTTCGCGCCCTTCTCCTACACCCACACTTTTACAACCCACTCGTTCTCCGCCTCTCCGACTTGCTTTTACTATCCACTTTTTTTTTCTGTTTTATAGTTCCTTCCATCTTTTCGGACCTTTTCTGGCATCCGCTTCTCTCCTCTTTGTTATACGTCTCGTTTTAACGCATGTGGCTACGCACAAAGGGTTACTTTTCAGACGCCAAAACGTCAATCCAGCCCGACTGGCAGTAGTAAAGGCGCGTTGCGGCCAGACCACGCGTTGTATCCATCTCGGCTCGTCCTGAAAAAAAGAAAGCCCGAATATTCTTTTCGTTAGTTTTACTACAAAACACATCCGGGTACAGGTATACAGCTTTCGAGCAAACGTATAAAAAAAAAAAAAGGGCCAAGCGTCAGTACAGTGAAAGAGACGCGTGTCTATTGTTTATACGTATAATACATGCCTACAGTCGCGGTCGATTTATCAAAGGGAAAATTGATATTGCGCTCGCAGGCGACGCAAAATGCAATAGTACATGACGCGAGCCCTTTCCCGTTTTAGTTACGTATACGTACGTGCGTTTAATCGTAATTCGTTTTTTTCATTTACTCTCGTCGCTTTTTATAAAAAAAAAAAAAAAGCCAACTCCACGGTACTGAAGTGATGGATCCGGACAGCCACGCGTCACCCCGTTAGATAATAGCCGTTTATTCGGAGGATTATTTGGTCTGACGCCTGACACTCCGGACCCAATGACACTCGCTCTCACCCGTTCAAACATCCATCCAACTGCTATACGCGTAGCTGGGCTGCGTTTTTTTTTTCTCGTCTCGGTGATATTTCACGGTTATTTTTTTCCCGGCCGCCGATGACGCGCCCCAGAATGATAAATTGTTTTTATTGGCGCTGAGTGCCATCGACCGCCCCTGCACTGCTCTCTCGTGGCAAATATTAGCGGGAAATTTATTTGTTTTGGAATTTCCACGGAAGCTATGTTTTCCTCGGTGGCGCTTGATGCATCGCGACTGGATGAAAAATAGCGATGGGCTGTACGAGGAAAAAGAAAAATTTGCTGGCCGTTATTTTGGTACTTTTGGATGGTTATATACGTCAACGCCCGTCACGCCGTGTTTCAGCCGTTAAAATCACGCTTGTGGTAGTTAACGTCGAATTAAACATTTCGAAACTGACCTTAATAGCAGAGATACGCGAGAAATCAGTTTTCAGTGCGCTCGCGATAGGGCAACTTTTCCCGGTATAATTACCACCAGAGCGCATGAGTTACACGGTGGAATCGTGTGCCGCCCCACTTTGGAGTTTGCTTTGAATTTTGTTCCGTAAAACTCTGTATTTTGAGCCATGGGATGTTCGGCTTGCGGCACGTACAACTTGCTGGTCGTAGTTGGAAAAAAACATTATTTCAGATGCACTAAAAAAAATTGAAACATTTGAAGTGTGTATAGTATAATCGAGTAGTGTTGACGTGATTGCCCGACAAAAGTTGGGATCGGTGCGTAAAAATATATATATATCCACCTGCAACAGTTTTTTTTACGTGATTCCGCGATTGTCAGTCCCGAGTATGAGAAATTTTCGAAATTCCCAGCAACGAATCGATCTTGGAGCAAACAATTTGGGAAGGCCGTAGCATTTAGCCGGCTAATTTCATTGCGGGCGCATGTAGTCGTTGCGAAATACTTCAAAGGTAGTCAGGAGCGCCCGAAATGGCGCATCTACAATCCAAATTCGACGTTGCGTCTGGGGCTGAAAGCCTCCCCTCGATGGAGCGAGAAGTCATTTCAGCTGAATCGCTCGAGATACCAACTTGTGCTCTCCGAATTCGTTGCGGCAATTATATTTGCTCCAGTTTTGCCGGGAATGCTCGTGCCTGCGCGAACTTAGTTTGAAAGTGCGAGGGACCCTCTATCTCCCTCTCCAGGCGATTTCGTTCTTACGCGAAATGGAATTTTGCTGCAAAAAGACGTTTGTATGCTGATGAGTTCCCCGACCTCTATGTGCGAAATTATTGCATTTTGGGTTTTTTCCCTCGTCTATAATGCATTTTCGCTGTCTCCACGTCTCGAGAGTTTATTGCGTTTGCCTTATTAGCGGTGAGATTCGCATTTGTTGTGTCTTGGTACGATCATTACTTTCACGTGAAATTTTGTGCAAGAGTGAAAGAAGTGCAATCCGGTAGCTCAGTTGATACAAAGTTTCGTAATCGGGTATATACCTGCTCCTGTTTGAGATTCGATTTCATATTTTGTGTTGTGTGATATTTTCATGCAGCCACATGGAAACTTAATAATATATGCAATGTGTGAGCATACAAATCAAGTAAAAAAAATTACATCAATCGCATTAATCGCAATTTGTATTTCTTAGCATTCCTCTTATTTTTATTTCAATTTTACTTTGAATTATACAATTGATTTTATTATGCAAGCTAAAAAAGGACACGTCCATATTGGTTGTTTACATTGTAAAAATAATTATGTGATATGAGAATTTTTACTTTTTACATTATTAAAATTTTTCATAATGCTGGCATACTTAGCCCAACTCTTAAAAAAAAATTTTTAGTAAGTAATTTCAGTTGCAACGCACATGTTTTTCCACGAAGCCGTTAGTGGCAATTTTATAAATAATTGACGCAAGCTTTGACGACGAAAATTTAAAAAAGGGAGACGTCCTCGTGGAGTTAAATTAAAGTTCCTTTTTGAATTTTTTTCCGTGCCCAATGAACTCTGCTATTTTTTTTTCTAGATTTATAAAAAAAAAAGCCTTCCGCAAACAGCAAAGTATGGAGCATAAGTTTTCGTTGAACTGGTGACAAACTTTTTCATCATTATTACGTTTTCATTCCAAAATATGAGCCTTGAGCCTTCACATTATGCACATCAGACACGTAAATGGAAAAAATAATATGTGTCAAGACACACGATATTCTACATCATTTATCGTGTAAATACCGATTGTGCTTGATCAAGTGCCAAACCAAGAAGATAGTCATTTATACCTAAAAATCACAAAAATATTTGCCGTATGAAAAAAAATCAATCCTCGCGGAAGTACGAATGTGAAAAACGCTGGAGCACTTATTGCATCCAAAGCCTTCAATTATCCTCAAATCTGTCATCATCATCACCGTCATCTACCTCTCATCCCCCGGACGAACGAAACCTAAACGCACCAAAAGCGGAAGAAAAATCAAATTTCACCCCTCGCATTAAGCTCGCACGTGCGTGCGCGCAAACACGCGCTTGAATATTCATAAGAGAGAGAGAGAGAACATGTATAACGCACGGCCGGTCAGAAATTCAAAATCAATGTAGTGACAGGCCGTTGGGCCTCTATATACATATACACGCATATTCTGTCCTTTAGCTTTCATCGCTCTCTGTCTGGCTTGTCTACCACGTATATATTATACTGTATGAACCACACATGAAAACCCCAAAGGCAGCAACGCGTTATGAGCGTCTACTATAGGTACATGTATATAATGCGTCGCACGAGCGTATAATACTGGCAATTTGTCTCTCCAGCAGTGCTGGGAAGGAAAATACACTTTTCCCGGCGTACACTACCCCCGAGGGGACAGTTACGCGCGGACATTGCGAGCGTTTGTGGATTTTGCGCGTACGAGCGTCACTGGAATAATTTTCTATTTTCATCCTACGTTGCTTTCCTGCTCCTCTATTTGTACGTAGACCTTCAGCTGTTGAACGTATTGTTCTGGTACACGTGTACATATCTACATACCACACACATCATTACCACGAACTTATTGCTGCTTGGCAGTGTACGCAAGAACATATTCTATTTTCTCTGATGGTGTAAACACACGTGGAAAACAAAGGAAAAGAAGTATGCTCTGCCGCAAACCGATTACCGAATCCATTTCCGCTTGACCTTTTGCGCGGAGATAGAATCGAGCCGTGTTTTTACCATTTTCCTCCTCACGCCTCTGCGGTACCGACGCGAACACGTAGAAGCTTTTAAAGGAGCAAAAAAAAGAAAAGCGCCCTTGCAATGAAGAAGAAAACAGCAAAGTGTTTTACGAACACGGAAAAGGCTTTTTTTTTTTTATTTTCCTCCCGCACTCTTTCCTGTAAAACCTCGGAGAAATGATTAATTAAGCACAAGTACAGCTATAGGCTTGTTTGTGTGTGTGCGTGGTACTGTCTTTTTGTTCCAAAATATCGTACTTGCGAGAGGGACCAAACGAAACGTCGAAGGAAAAACAAGTAAATAATTTCACCCCGACGATGGTTAATCTTTCACGGTGGACTTCCGGGCGGGAGAGCGCCGCTTTTAATCCGAACGAGTGGCGTTCGGTGTTGGTGATTTAGCGAGCATTTACGGATTATTGCGATTACTCGGGCGAGGAATATGGTGCATTATGCGTCATATAGCCGGGGAGAGCGGGATATGAGATAAAAGTCATTAAACGCTTACGGACCACCGTATACAAACGTCGAGGGGAAGAAAAATCGGTTAGGCTCTTTAGGTGTTTTTAAAATAAACCTTTTTACGTTTCCCACTCAACTGTGGGCCGTTGTTATACCGGGGATAAAATAAAATATCACCCTCTCTTGGAGTGCTTTTATTTTTGCCAATCAATGTTTCCAAGCACATTGTTGTGAATGAGTATGGATTTTCCAGGTCGCTTCATTTTGCGCGATTCGTAGAAATGAAAACTGACAGTATAGTCAACTCAACACACAGTGGGGTCATTGATTTTTTAGCGAAAAACCCTCGGTTCTCCTCTTAATCAGGATAATTGTACCCTCTCCTCTGCCCCCCACTTTGACTAGCTTCCCGTTTCTCTCTCACTTACGCTCGCCTTATTAAAAATGCATTAGCCTGATGGGGTTCGTGGAGCTCTCGCAAAATGCAAAATGGAAGAGAGAGAGAGAGAGAGGATCGACGCGACGATGCCAGATTGGGCGTTAAAGTTATGTGTACTACGTCCCGGCGATATCGCTCTGCTGTGTATGATTGCAAAATGTACGAAAAAAATTAATACAAGTACATTTTACCACTCTATTTTTAACTGACTGGTTACCGCTACTGATGTCGTCATTTTTATAGATTTTTTAAAAGTTAACAGATACACGAGGAAAATTGTGGTGATACTATACGGTGACGTATAATGTATACTCAGAGACTTCCGTTTTTAGTTCAAGGCAAAAGTTTGTTTATCATGAATTTGTAGGAGCTAAGAGGCTATCCAGAAAAACTTTGATCAGTTGTACCGAAGGAGATGTGTAATGTCACCTTTAATTGACATGAGCAATAAACAGAAAAATAAGTAGTAAGCTTGCTATATTACAATAGTAGCTGAAACGTCTAATTTGTTTTGAATACATTTGTGATATGTATAAAGTTGTCCTATACATAAATCATTTTTACAAAAGTGGCAAAAAGAATGATGTTGCCAAGTACAGGCCAATATGGTTGATCTCCAATTTTGTTAAGGTATTCGAGAAAATAATTTTTAAAAGACTACAATTTCATGAATTTGCACAAGTTAATATAAAAAAATCAATATGGATTTCAAAGAAAAAAGGTTGCATCAATGCCTTAATTTCATTGAATGACTATGTTAACTCTAAGCTGGACAATTTGGGACCTACTGCGATAGCTTTTATTAATGCGACATTTTACTGCGTTGATCATAAAATATTGTTGAATAAATTAGAGAGCGAAAATCAGAAGTATTGCCTTGTTATTCTTTAAAAGTTGCTTAGACAAATACGAACTATTGTTGGTAACAGTTGTAGTGATTATAAGAGTGTCAATACTGGTGCACCCCAAGGTACGATACTGAGTTCCTTGTCGATAATAATTTGCTTATTATACAGGTAAATAGAATCACCTTATTTGCTGATAATACTGTTTTTTGTTGTGAAGCTTAAAATTGGTTGAAATAAAAAAAATGACCTGATTAACAAATTTACCTTGACTGACTACTAAGAACTAAGCAACTACTATGTACCATGCACTCTCTTCCCTATACTGTGGTAGCTTGTAGATTATTGGCTTGGGGATCAACATATCAAAGTATAAAGGGATTTCTAGTGTAACTTCAAAGAAGATGACTCAGAATAATATGCGGAATGAGATTCGAAGAAATTAATATACCTATGAGACCGTGAGCATCGATCAAACATCCGAGTTGGAGTGCACTGCTTATACTTATGTATGGTGAACTACATAAAAAGTATACAAATAGTATCAGGATGACTATAGTTACAGATATGTGCCTTCACCTGTTTGTAAATTGAACGGTGGCAAGTGTACGTACCAACATACTGCCACCCAAATATTCAACAGGCTACCTGATTCTCCCAAGATATTTAGAAATGCCAAAGGAAGAAATAACACGAAGCTTAGGGACTGAATTAAGAAGACCAAAGTGTTATCATTGATTTTTGTATTATCAGTTAATATTCATCTTTTTTTTTTGTATTTCATATTTGATTTCTATTTTTTCTCCGTATTTGTCACGCCAGTGTACGAGCTCACAATAAGCCTTCTTTCTGGCACTTTGAAAATATTTTACAAATTCTGATTTAAAATGCTTATTTATTGTACATTTAATATGACAATATGTAAGAATTTTGCATAGTATACAACAATAATAATAGTAATGATTTTAATAAATACTAAACAGTAAACCAACCATGTGAGTTTTATTACCACGTTGACTAGATGTAAAATTTTTATGATAGATTTTGTTGTTATGATTGCTTGGTTCCAGTTAATTAATACAGTTTTAATTGATGTTAGTAATCCAGCTATTGTAATAGTTTATTTAAAATGTAAAAAAATATAAAAATTTCGTAGTTATTTATGAAACAACATGTGGATTTTGTTCTAAAGTATTATGTTCCTTAGATTCATGTATATTCTGGTTATTATTAATAACACTAATCTATTTGCATACTTAACTATATAACCATCCATATGTAATAGAGCTATGTAAAATTAGAATACTTGAAACGTTTATGAATAATAATATGTTTCATATAAAGCAGTAATTTTTACTTGTACACAATTTACGAACATGCACTATAACCCCATTTAATGTATAGTGTGCAACTCGTAAAATTTTAAGAAATGGTGAATGAACCACACAAAAATAATTTCACTTTCTACTTACGACATACAAGTTATAGTTTTTTTCGACTTGGTATATCATAGTAAATTTTATCAAATTGTTCATGATTCTTTAACCTTTTTTAACTAACATATTACTATTGTATAAGTTGAAATGAGTATGTTACTAATAAAACTCTTGAAATATTCATTATGGTATGAAGTTTAAATATAATGCTGTTAACAAAGTACCACTGAGTACATGTATGAGATACCACCACATAATTATTCTATGGAAATGCAAAAGGCAACTGAATAATGTATTTCTTGAGGTATAATAATTTATTTAAAATCGCTAATAGAAGTTTTCGTCACAAATGTGCATTTCTCTATATTCTCTGTAAGGTACACTCGCCGTACCTTGATTCGCAAACCGCGAAGTTTGAAGTCTTAAATTTTTTTATGACAAATAAACATAAAATATGATTTTAACATTGTTCAATAGTTGTTAATATGATAGTTGTTTATCATTATATTCTTATTTCATGGTTATGGTTGTTCTTCGTGTTTTAATACGATAAAATTACTTCAAGAATTCAAACTTCGCGGTTTGCGAATCAAGGTACGATGAGTGTACAGGGCGAAGCAACACCGAAGGAAATGTTGGAACCGTCCTGATCGGTGCACAAGAGTAACGAAAACTATTTTTCCTACTAAGGGCACAGCACTCAAAAATGCCTTATTAAGTAAGAAAAAATATTTCTATTCCAATTTTTGAAAACACATTTTTATTTTTTCGTAGTATAAACATTTATTATAACAATTCATTTTTAAAAGATTGTGTTCATTTAAAATTATTGAATGCGTTTTCTATTTTATTTTATTCAAAACTTTTAAGAATGTAACAATTTGTTTATCGTACCAATGTAATATCTAATAATTATAATATCTTGAGAAATTTTCTGCAATAGTTAATTTTTTATTTATAACCAAACATTTGGAAAGCTAATCAGGAAAATGTTTATAGTATAAGCTACGCACTCGTATTTGAAATTTAGTGCATCTCAACCAACTACGTGCACTGAGGCGTTTCGTACTGTTCACCTATGACTGTAGATGGCAAGCTGTTAAAACTGTGCATTTCTGCAAGAAATTTAGCCAAGTTTTGGTTTGAAATAAGCGTGAATGTGCCGATTCAAGCATACTTACCTGGCGCAGAGGTTACCGTGATCAACAAGGCGGTTCCTCCAGGGCGAGGCTCTTTCATTGCACTACGATTGGGCTGACCCTTGCGAATATCCCTAATGTGGATATCTCGGGCGTATAATTTTTGTTAGCCGGGACTGCGTTCGCGCTATCCCGTCATAATAGAACTCAAAAATAAAATCCCCTAATCACCAAGCCCCTATTTAAATCCCTATATTGGAGAAAATTTGTGATCGATATTGAGGTTAGCTTATTTGTTGATTACTGAAATATTTTACAAGTAATGTCATCGTATACTCTTTTTTTTTTTTTTTTTTTTTTTTTGTTTGATGGAGCGGGGAGGGAAAATCTTCATTGACACCCCAGCTAATCCGGTGGTAGTGTCGGATTCACCCGGTGTGCCTACCGACTAAAAACTAACCTCCCCGCATGGGACAGGTCCGTGAGGACCACTCCCCTAGAAGACAAAAGGGCATAAGAGGAGAAAGAAAAAGGAAAATAACGGAGAATTTCGGAGGCCGACTCGCTCTCGAAGAGATGAGAGGAGGGGGCACTTACGCATCTGGGCGAAGCTCGAGTCTTGGCTTGCGCCGGAATAGAAAAATTTATTACACTTATTTGGGAGTCGCGAACCACATCTCTTTCGCATCAGTGCTAATTTGAGTTTCGCCAACTGAACTATTCCAGAGGACAATCGTATACTCAAAATGGTATGCAATTGCTTCGTGATTATTCTTTCGTTAACAAACTTTTATTGAAAGTTTTTTTATTAGTAAAATATGTATGATAGAAAATGTAAAAATTACATTGTTTTTTAATGATCACGTGTAATTAACAAACTTATAAAGAATACATAAAAACGTTAAATTTACTTTAACTTTATTAAGTTTTTATCAACGTATTCTTCAATCTTTGTCAAATTCTAAATATTTATCATATTACAAGTTTAACGTTTATCAACTTTTTTCTTGTATGATTACTGCGTTATCTTATTTTTGTTGAATTTTTTGTACAAGAGCTGACACGATGATGATTTTGGGAGAACTCAAAATATTTCTTTAAAATTGTTATGTAAACAGTTTAAATTTAATGTGATAAAAAAGCTTGTCAGCTGCAGTAAAAAAACAAAGTTGTAATGTACGTGCTTCTCTAAAAGATTATTTTGGCTTAAATGATTTTTTTACTCTGATTTGTGAGAAAAAAATTTAACCTTTTTACTACTATTAAATTTTTCTGATTTTTTCAACTGTACATTTAATTAAACAATAACTGATTGAAACACAAGTTAATACACAAAATGCTGATAAATATTTGTAAATACAAGTACTTAAAAATTGGTCGTTAGAAAACTTTCTCGTGTCAGGTATTTCTCCTCAAACTGATGTATGTAGATTATTTTATTATAGAACTGTGTTTAGTGCATATTTTTCTTTTTTTCATTTTTAAGGTTTCAAGTATAATTTGTTTATGGATATAACTGCAAATATATTTTTTTACTTCGGAAGCATTTAAACATTTTTTTTTAATTTTCATATTCTAAAATTTTTGGATGGTGACTAAATATTTCATCAAACACTAACAAATATATTCGAGCTTATTTCACAAAAGATGACTTGTGATTTTAAAAGATAAATTCAGCATCTATAAATTTGAGTTTCAACATAAATTCCAGATGGGTTGTATTTCAATTACTCGATAGTAGTTCAAAGTACGTGAGTGTCTTGGGCTTTCTTTTTCTCTGAATCATCGGACGAGTCGTCGAGAAAACGGAGCACGAACCAATGTTGGCATTGGAGTTCTTTATCTCTCTCTCTCTATTGTCTCTTTCCCTAGCTTTTCCAACGTGTTCGCATGTATGCTGTAGCTGCATCGGTTTTACGATGCAAGTGCTGAGCACGCGTTCTTGAAACTATTTAACTATTTCATTTTAGTTTTTAAAATAATTTAGTTGCATTTGTTACACCGAGTTACTCGTCACTCGGTATTGATAGTCGTGGCTGAGTGAAGTGCCTGTGATTTTCGTTCGATAGTTCAACGTCTGCATTGCTTCATCATGAGGATTCTTCCGAGAGCAAAAGAAAAAAAACCGAGTGACGCCAAAGGACAGAAAAAAGTGCGTTCTTATTGATGGTTCTTCTATTTTTGGATGTATCGCTTTCTTACTTTCTGTTTATGTATTCTGTTTTTGTGCTTGTAAATGCTCCGAGAAAATAACACGAAAAAAAAAAATACGCACACAAAATCAAGGTAACATTATTGTTGTAGATACATATTATTCGAGAATCGAGGAACGATATTAAAGCCAGTATTACCAATAACACTGACGCTATCGCAGTGACTAACAGTCTACCGCGTCATAAAGCTGGCTCGAATTCCCTCTAAGATTTACATTGTTCTTATTTGTACATTTCGGAGTACGAACAAAGTGTCTTTCTATATCGTTGATTTTAAGTTTCTTTTTTCAATGGTCTCAAGTAGATGTCGGTAAAATAGTTTGCAGCGCGAAAATGGCTCTTGTTTGAATTTTTTTACGATATATATTACCCTTTAGTAAATATCATCGGTAGAATCATATAATATTTATAAAAATAGGTTGCTCCGTAGACTGTTTCAGAAAATGCTCGACTGGATGTTAACTCGCCAGCCGGTGATGAGGATTTCGACTTCTGGGATCAAACTGGTTTCATGTTGAAAAACGATGTAGACGACCCGTTCGACGGAAGGTGAGATCGTCAAGTCCTACAAGACTTTGGCCTTTCTTTCCCTTAAATTGGAAATAAATTTATAACAAAAAAAAAAAAAAAAAAAAAAAAACTATACAAAAGTAGCACAAAACACAAGGAGTGTCACTTGATGATAAGCTTTCATGACAGATGGGGCACGCAGGATTGGTGCAGGCCGAGCTACATACCGATCAGCATAATCCTGGTGTTGATCGTGCTCGTGGTCCTGCTGCCGCTGCTCGACAATGCGGACAAGCAGGGCCTGCACGGCCGGGGCTTCGGCAACGACAGCGAGATGTCCTGCATGCGTGACTGCGACATCTCCCTCGTCGAGTCGATACCCCGCAACATGAGCTACGCCAACGGCTCGGTCGTGCACCGGAGTACATACGACACCTGGCTCGAGCTCATCGCCCTGGCACGCAAGGATATAGAGATAGCTTCGCTCTACTGGACGATGAACCGGGAGGATCTCGCTTATGCAGACGACAGTGCTCGGGAGGGCGAGGAAGTGTTCCAGGAACTTCTGAGAGCTGGTAGGGACAGGAGAATCAATCTCAAGATTGCCCAGGACACTCCTAGCCAGCTCAGTCCGGACGTCGACACTGAGATGTTAGCCAAGAGGGCCAATGCTCAAGTATGTCATTTTTTTTTTTTTTTTGTTGTTTTTTTTTTGGTACTATACAATGCCCACAAATGTATTTTTGAATTCATCAATCCCGTAAAAATGTAACTTTTGTGTTTTTCCGCTGCAGGTGCGTAGTTTGAATTTCGCAGCTCTCCTCGGTGGCGGAGTGCTCCACACGAAAATGTGGATAATCGACCGTACGCACGTGTACGTCGGTTCGGCGAACATGGACTGGCGTTCGCTTACCCAAGTCAAGGAGCTTGGCCTGGTTGCTTTCAATTGTTCCTGCATGGCTCGGGATCTCGCCAAGATTTTTGAGGCAAGTTCACTTACGTTACAGCACCAGTAGTTGTAATTTTTGATTTCGTTGAAACTAAAACTAAGAGTAAGTAATTGCAATGATTAATTTAGGTTTATTGGTATCTTGGTAAGACTGGTAAAATTCCAAACGTTTGGCCCAAGCCATACACGACTAAGATAAACGTCAAGACTCCGATGGCTTTTGAGTTGGATGGCAATAACTACACAAGTTTCTTCGCCGTGAGTTGTTAAATTTTCATGAAACATGAATAACCAAAGTTTTTGTCTTTCTTGATTCATAAAAAGGGAGGTAATACACTTACTTATATGACTTCTCAATTTTCAGAGCTCACCAACGCCGTTTTTGCCGGAGGGTCGTACGAGCGATCTCGACAGCATCATTCATTGCATTGAAAAGGCCGAAAAATTTATCTACATCTCGGTGATGGATTATTTCCCGTTGACCATTTACTCCCCGAAAATCAAGTTTTGGCCGGTGATTGATAACGCGCTCAGAACCGCTGCCATCGAGCGCAAAGTCAACGTCCGACTATTAATTTCCAAGTGGAAACACTCAAGAGCCTCCGAGGACCATTTTCTCAAGTCTATAGAAGATCTGACGGATAGCTACAGCAAAATTAAAATCGAAGTGGTTGGTACTCATTGTTGTATTTTTAGTGATTCTGTGAAGCGATTGGTTTTTATTTTCTTTTTTTTTTATTAGTCAAAATAACCGGTTCGACTGAAACAGGCTTGCGGAAAAAGCGAGCAAGAGTATTTTTTCGCTGTTTTTCACTTGACACTTTATGTCTGCGCTATTTTGAAACTCTAAAAAAAATTTTTTTTCATCCTCGTATGTGATTAATTCACTCATTAAAAATAAATACTTTTTATTTTTTTGATATTTGTGTATATGTTTTGGCTCACACTTTTGATGTAAAAACATGATTGGTCAAGAGATTTGACATTATTGATCATATTTTGTATCGGGTTAGCATGATGATTTAGTTCGGCCAAGGTTATACAGCTTTTAGTGTCGAAACAAAAGTATATAGTAATAAAATAATTTGATTTACTCACTTTTTACCTTACAGAGGAGATTCATTGTGCCTACTAATCCTGAGTTGGACAAAATTCCTTTTGCCCGAGTAAATCATAACAAATATATGGTTACGGACATTGCAGCTTATATTGGTACAAGCAATTGGTCTGGCGACTATTTTATCAATACTGCAGGTAAATTTGCACGTTATTTATGCAGTAACAATAAAAACTATATGATTAACGCAAAACATTATTTTACAAGAATAAATAGTTTACAGTATTGATTTATAAGATTGAGACCTTTCATTGTTTATAATGAGTCTAATAACTATTTTTATCCATAATATTATGCACGAGTATTGTCATAATTTTTTTTTAAAATGGTATGGTTCTTAAGTAAGAAGTACAAATTTTTTAGAAAAGAAAATAACAAAGTACTCTATGCATGATGGCAAAACTCTTGTTTATTTTATATGAAATAAAAAAAGTAAAAAATTTAGATACATAAAAAAAATGTCCTTAACATTTTCACATAATTACCATTTTATGTTGTTATAAGGAGTCGGTTTGGTATTCGAGGATGCTAGTTCGAAGAATCAAAACAGCATCCGGCAACAGCTGGAGGATGTATTCGAGCGTGACTGGAACTCACCGTTCGCCCATCCTTTCAACTCTACATGTAACAATCCAAAAAAAGCCAAGGCTCTCCTGACCAAATCACTGCAGTTCATGCCTCCGCTACATTCCAAGCACGTGCACGTCTGATCTTATACGAATAGAACATCTTGAAAACGGTGAACTTAGTGTTTACGTGAAATTCCGTAAAGCTCTATTCCGTTAAAGAGCTATTTCGATTGTTGTAAGTGATCTTGGACGTTGAGATTGGCGCTAAGCTGATAATTTGAGATTATTTTTGTACTAAATATTCACATGGAGTGAAAATATCTAAAATGCAATTGTGTTAAGTACCACCGGAATTAATAGGTGCTACATAATTTTGTGACTCATTAAAAAATGCAATACATGTTTTTGAGTCCCGTTTTGTCCATTAGATTATTACACTTGTATTATTTATTGTAAATATGGTTGATGCTTGATAAATTATAGAATGAACATTTGTATTTTTGAATAATGCTCATGTAAAATGTACAGTTGTATGCGTGTCTACTTGCTATTTCAAATAGAGAACAAACAAATGTGTAAATAATATAATATTCATTTTATCACTATTTAACTATAACTCCGATTTAGTTGTTTAAAGATTATAAGGTCTTACTACTTTACAGTTGTCTTAGAAATAAAAGTCTCTAAAAATTTTTATAAATTAAGTAATTAATACTTAATTTGTTTAAAATAACCTTTGTTCTCACACCAAGCTTAAAACTTAAATCACAAAACAATAAAAATATTTTTGTACATATCTTTTTTTCATGAAAAATTGCTGATTCAAAATTAGAGTTGAGTAATCATTTGAATACAGTTATTATGAACAAATATTTTACTTATAAATAATACTAATAGACTGATAAAAGTTGAAACTTAATTTTTAGTTAAAACTTTATTTAATTAATAATTATTCTTTGACATGACTCTTCTCTAAAATTTTATATATATTACAGGTAATGTCTCAATCGATAATTAGAAATTTATCAAATTGAAAATTCAACTTTGATTGTTCATTAAAACTCCTTTTAATAAATAACTATACTTGTAATTAAAAACAAAATTCGTAATTAAACAGTAACTTAATGAAAATTTTGTAAAAACTATTTTACCCAAATGTTTTTCGTGGACATAAAGAAACATATTTTTAGGGCTTCAAAACTTTTACTATCAGTGTACATTATACATTAATAAAAAACATTTAGATTCTTAAGATTAATTATTTGATTGTCTTCACGCTACTACTAACTGTAGAAGTATATTTCAATAAGCAATTTATTTATCAAAGACTACTTTAAAAGAGTTAGTTTTTTTTTTTTTTTTTTTTTTTTTTTTTAATACAAAATCGTTTATAAGATATAAATTACAAAAAACCATTAACATTGGAGTTCCTAACTGAAAATAAAGAATCTACTTACATAGAAAAAAATAATTTTGCTTTTTTTGAGAGTGAATACTTATTTAATGAATTTTTTTTTTTTTTTTTTTCGTATTCAGTGTTGAATAATGCTAATAGATTTGTACTAATACTTGAAAAACCCACTTACGTATAACAATAAATATATAGTACATCGTCGGTGTAATGGGATATGTCGATACGTTGTGGAAGGGGTCATTTATTGTCTCTCGTACCCAAACGAAGGCTATCTCGATCTATTCACATAAATAAATAAATAGCATATCGTACGTGTTATGAGGCTATCTTATGTACCATTTAATGGTAAGTTAAAAATTTTTTTTAATATTTGAAACAGTTGCTTAGTTTTTTTGGGTATTTAAAGAATTTATTAAAATCATAAAAAAATGTATTTCAAAGTCGCAAACGAAAAAAGGAAAAAAAAGAAATATTACGATTCAAGTATCGCGAAATGCTAGGTTTCACCACTCTGGATACCAGAATCTTCTTTATGTTTACTCCTTTATTCCTTGAGGAGTTGTTCACACTTTCTTTGGTGTTAATTTTGAGCATAAATCCTCAGTCTTACGTTACATGAATAATTTCCGCCGTAGGTGCCTACATTAAAGTTTGTTATTCCTTATTGTCTCATCCTCACACTTATGGAAAAATCAAACAAATTACTGTCAAGGTTAAAAACTTTTTTTCAAACGATTAAATATTTACAATTTTTATAAAAAACCTAAAAATTTAATTTGATGACCAATTATGTTTATCTCATATTATTTTCTTTTAAACTAAAGCTTATAAAGTAAGGATTCAGTAGTTTTATTTTTTAAATGTAAAGCTAAATAATGTATGAGTGATTTAGTATTTAAATTATAAGCTTTGCTGCTTTCAAAAATACAATTTAATCGTATTATACTAAATTTTTCCTAGTATTTAACAAAATAGTAGTTTTAAGCTACGAAAGACTCCTGGAGAAATGCATTTAAGACAGTCTTCTCAACTATAAAACACTCATAAATACTCAATATTCGTATTCTTTATCATGTACATTTAAGTTGTAAAATTATTGAAATATTTATTGAACATTATTTTTTTATCTAGCTAAATTTGTGGTTCAAAAATTTATTACCGATGATTATTAAGGTCAGTATTTAATTAAATTTTCAGTAATTAGTTAATCATAAGCTTAAAAAATAAAAAAGTATTATCTTATATTGCATTTGTTTACTTAGGGTTCATTTATAATTGAACTGCAAAAATAGCATGATACAAATCTTATAACGTAAGTGTGAACATTTTCACATCATTTTTATTTAATTATTTTACTTTCATGAGTATGATAATGTATATGTACAAAAGTCTTGTTATATGTGAGTATGACAAATTGTCTTTAATTTTTATCTTCAAGATAATTTTTGTAGGATTAATGAACCTTTTTCTAAATACACGAACATTTTTATGTTTTTATACCTGAAATTCGACTCTATTATTTATATTATAAATTTCGTGAGCATATATGATAAATATCTTAATATGTAGTGAAATTTAAGATTTTGACATGTAAATTGATATCCAAACAGGCTATTAAAATGTGTTACTAGAATAACTAGATAATCAAAACATGTATTTACATAGTTTCGGAAATTTCTTGCTTTTTCAGTAAGAGAGACAACCGAAGCGAAATTTTCTTTTTAAAAAATAGGTCTTAAATTTTGTTTTTCTTAAAAATAAAGTCAAGTTAAATTAAGTTCTTACCCTCTGAAAATAATGAGTTAAATTTCTGTTGGTTCTTAAGTATCCAAAAATATAAGTATTTTGAAAAAAAAATCAGCATATATTTTTGTATCATATTGCGCAATTTTATATTGTGTAGTGCTTTAAAAACATTGTATTATACATGTTATGAATTGAACGTAAGGTATTTCCGTTTTCTCATTAAAATTTTGCATTAGTAAAATGTGTGTTTCTCTTCAAATTTTAATTTTCACAGAAAATATTTAAACTATGTAACTATATCCACGTGTACTTTTTTTTTTTTTGTGCATTTTCGTTAAGTTTCTACTTTACATAAACTAGTGCCAGACCATTAAAATTTCCAATTCACTACTTCATTTGTAGTATTGAATGCTATCTGCTGCGAAAGTTGTAATAACATTTATTCCAGGCAACATATCTATTTAATGGTAATTGTCTTATGGTAAACGTCGAAAATAGCGGCTCTCGATCACTCGCAACCAAAGCTCAAGGAGTTTTACAAATGTTCTCAACAACACAATCCCCCCTCCTCCGTCTCCTTTTCCGACACTCGTACAACGAAGTGTCAACGTAGAAACGCCAACTCTCAAAAACTGCACGAACGCGTATATACAGAGCCCGCCTTGCATACGTCCAGCGGCCACGACCACGGGAGTAGGAGCCAACTGGCTCCCGACGCAGTCGCTGACTTGTCTTGTTGATTGTGCATCGCCACAAGTGAGAGCGCCCATCCGTCCAACCGATTGCGCTCTTTCGGCTCGCCAGGAGCTCTGTAACACGCGCCGAAATTCATCCATACTAAAGTTTTTTAAATTTTCATTCCGATGGAGGACGCTATTCATTTTAACACATATTTTTAGTTTCTATCGTTTAAACATTTTTTCACTCTAAATTGTCCAAAGTATAGTCATTCGATCGGAAAACAATTTAAAATCATTTTTTATCTGGTATAAATAGTTCGTTATTGTTAACATTTAATATTTGATCAACATCCTACGAGCGACCGGCGAAGTTCGGCTAAAACGACAATAATAATCAATAGCAAGGACCAACGGCGCTGCTTCGAAAAAATTGAAAGAAATTTTACTCGTACAAAGGCCTCTTCAGCAAGTGAAAGCAGACTGTGGGGTCCATAAAAATAAGGTTGGTGAAACAGCGTGCGCGTCCCTACGGTTAGGCGTTTTCGAATTAATTTGACAAGAATGAACAATTAGTTAAAGACCCTCAAAATTCAGGATACTACAGTTTACGAGAGTAATTGTTTTGGTTGGTTGCAGTTGTGTGGAAAGAATTACTTGAAATGAGACTAAAATGCGATTTTTACATCACACGCTGTACAAAATAATATTTTCGGTTGCGATGTTATTTTTCCTTTAATGTTGTACGATGGTAATATGCTATACATAGTCTTTGGTACATTTACGATATCGCTCGTCTTTTACAAATTATCATGGGCATAAATGATATTAGCCCAATTACTGGCTTCGTTCGTGTCTAATAATTAGCTCAATATCTGCCACGAAGCATCGATAACATGACTTGTACAACTTGTCAAACTAGACCAGAGACGAACAACAATTCCTACTTGTACAAATAATTGCAGTTGTAAATTTGTTCTACAAATATGCATGTTTTTAATAGTATGTGTTGAGTATTAATTTTTAGAATAAATAATATTTACTTTTAGGCATTAGACAGGTGTGGTGTCATCAAAATTGATAAAAGTTTTGTTTTTATTTAATTTAAAAAAAAAGTTTTTGATGTTTTTTTTTATCAAAGGTATTTTTATCCTTTGCAAAACAATGGTTGAAGAATAAAATAAAATAAGTCGAACGATTCCATCGAGCTCAGAATATTGGTCGTACATATACCAAAATATTTTCTTTGACATTGCTCCATACACCAATTTCAAGAATGCAAAATAATCTAAAAGAAATTTCCTAATTAATTTTAGTTAATTAAAAAATGAAAAACCGCAAAAAACTGTAATGAATAAAAAAATCCATCACATGTGGAATTTTGATATTTCAAAAGGCTTTGGTAAATCGAACTTGTCTCAGTAGCAACGATGGCCGCAACGATTGTTATTCTTTGGTGGATGACGTAGATACGTGTCAGCAGGTTACTCGGACTTTACAATACACACGCGTCAACTGGACTCAAATTCGACTCTTATTTTATAAATAAACAATTCAATAATATTTCCAGTATGCGACCTTTGTTGCGTCATTTTTTTTTCTTTTCGTTACTCGAATTATTGTTGAATCGACAAGTTACATAAATTCTACGTCACTGTAAGAAAAGTTATACCAAATTGATCATTAATTTAAATTACTTACCTGCTCGCAATCGTCCCAATCACCATCAACAAAAACTTCAAAAAATTTTACATTGATTTGAAGTACGGGTAAGGTCACTCCGACAAAATAAATGAAAAACAATGCGCTATAATCTTCCGAACAAAGGACATTTTTAATGATAATCTGTTTATAGTCGCCAAGATCCCATTTGAGAAGAACCCGCAACTTGGGCCGATTTTTCAGTTTGGCGCCAATGATATTCATTACAAAAGGTCAAGAGCCTTGAAAAAATGTCGATACAACAAAACTTGCATCCACAAGATCCCAAGATATTATTAAATGCCGAAAAACGTGTTTGGGCCCCTTATATTAACATTTTGACGCACAATGGAGAGACAACGTGAAATATACCTAATAATCGTCATCAGAAGGCAGATTAGAAAGGACCGATCCAAGCCCGTACGCTTAATGTCGATTTGACAAAAAGTCCTCAAGAACGTGCGCGTGTGTGGTCGTGTGCATACACGTATAAAAAAAAGCGCGTGGCTGAATAAACGAACGAGCGAAGAGAAGCGCTTATTGCTCAACTCGCGCGCGCCAAACACCGGCTGCATTATTGATCAGTGCGGCTGTGTATAGCCCGTACATGCTCGTACTCTCCTTTTCTTACCTTTCTTTCTTTTTTTTCTTTTTTTCTTTTTTTTTTTTTTTTTTTTTTTACGCGTTTGCGTACTACCCATGGAGAAAGTGCCTTTGGACTACCTCGTGTTATTAATTTCGTGGCGGTCGAAAATTTTAGGGATCACCAAACGATCGAGTTTAATAAAATCTAATGGCATAGTTTTTTAAATCGGCTGGTCAATCTACTAGTAGCAATAAATTGGACTGTTAGCTTATACTTACACAGATAAATAAAATTTTTTTGAAAAGTTTTACTTGTTACGGAAAAGTTTATTGATCTTTCATTAAAAAAAAACATTTCATGACTTTTAGAGTACTTGCTCTAATGTTCGCTCGAAAAAAAAAACCCATCAAAGAACAGAGGAACTCTTCTTATCTTCGAGAAACTGCATAATTTCCAAGCGAGCGGGAGATCAGGTAACTCATGTTGAGCAATCGTTTTGTGTCCAGAGCAAACAGACGCACATCTCGGGAGGGCTCGCGAAGCGTCCTCGAGAAAAATACGCCTTAGCCGGGATGGGGCGGCACGCCTTATTGCGCCTTTTTTTTTGTTTCTCAAAAGTACATGCTTTACATCGTACGGCCGAGATGACGTTTTCTCGTCGCGTTTCAAGCACTTGCTTCAGAAGAGTTGGTAATTATCACGTGAGCGGATGTAAATGGGAAAACAATTTTTTTGGAGTGCGGGTTTTGCCGCTTTTTTAATTTACTTGCAAATTTTGCTGTTTTACCTTTTTACGGATTGGCGTTCGTATGTTACCCGTTACATAACTGCATTACACCAGTACATGTCAGAGTTGAAGAGTTTTTTTTTTTTTTTTTTTATATTGGTACAATTATTTTAAGAACTATTTTTTGTGCACCGAATCGCTAGTTTTCTCATCGATGTAATAATAGGGAGATTGTAGGATTTTTTTTTTTTTCAAGGAAGAACTTGCTGATGTAACTCTACACCTCTGACTTTAGCATACCATCCATAATACCAGCTACAAAACGCATAAACGCTGTAACGTTGCCTTGTTAAAAATGTATATCCGTCCCATAAACTTGTTAGCAAAGTAATAATTTTTTTGTTTACAAAAGAAATAACTTTACAACGCTAATTGTGAAACTGTGAAAAACGTCATAGCCATAAATCATTACACTGGCATAAATTAAAACGGAGATCGGAAGTATTCCTCTGTTCAGCATAGTATCATCATTCAGTGCGGCGCAATCGATGCACCCGATTGACAAAGAACAAATTTTTAAATGCGATTCTTCGAATCACGATCGGTGAGTGTACCTTCGCCTGCCGATACGTGTCACACATCGTGGATGAACATAAAACAAGTACTAGATAAAAAAAAAAAAAAAAATGAATAAATTGCTGTTTATTACTGTGACGAACTGTACAGTACAGAAGTTACATTCCTGAAGATGAATGTTCATACTTTTTTTTAGATTTATGATCTCGTCAAGCCATTCCTTTCCTTACTTTTTATCATTGGATCTCACTGAACAAGATACAAGGGACTTGACCCAGTATTTTAGATTTTTTTGTGCTACCTAAAACTTTTTATAACAATAAATAAGGTATAGAAATTTTTTAGGGTTTTCATGATACATATGACTATAAAAATCTTTACTGACTCAATATAACTCAAGCGCTCTGCTTTTTCATTTTTGTTAAGATTACACACTCAGGCGATTGTCCTAACGTTGATTCGTTGTACAAAATAAAACTACCAAGTGTATTTTATAAAACACATCTTATATATCATCAGTTTCCATTTCACTTTTTCTATGGATTACTTCAGAATTTTTACACCTTTTAACCTCTATTTGCTTGTATGTTTTTATCTCTTCGTTTGATTACTATTTGAAGAAAATACATGTTATTTATATCATTCAAATGAAAATAAAATTTTTTAATAAATTATACTGCTAGAAACTATTTGTGCTGTTAGTGTTTACCGGAGCTATAAATTTTCGATTGAAAAAGCGTCATCAGGATAATATTCGATCTTTAAAAAATATTAAAAAGCTTTTTTTATTACAATCTTTTCTAAACGAATGACATTATTGTAAATTTTTTTAATAATGAGTACAGGTGGCCCGAAAGCAACCTAAACGTCATCGAAACCATATACATCGAATTTTTATCCAGATGGAATGACCTCTTGGAGTTTTATAAAGACAAGCACTTTAAGAATCAAGTATTTTCTTCGTTTGTAGTGATCGATCATAGTCTTTTTGGGAATTTTTTTTCATAGTGTTGGTTAGTTTTGACGCATAGTAAAAACAAAATTCCCCGTCCCCCCAAAAATGTAAATAAAAGAGTTTAGCAGGAAACATTGGCATCTTTATATTTGGGTCCACCCAACGGCGTCATTTACATTTCAAGCGAAAAACCGGCCAAAACGTGTGACTCAAACATCACGTATTGGCAAAGTCATTGGATTCGACACTGAAATTTTACAGCTGCCAAGCGTTTATCATTTGTTAAATTTCATTGGAAATATCAAAATATATCGACCCAAGTTCCTTCAAATTCTTTTCCTTATACTTTTTTAAAAGATCGATTGTCACATGACTCAGGCCTTTTCGTTCGTTGTGTGATTGACGAAGATAGGCCACGAAGCTTGTTTGGCAAGTTATAAAAAAAATTAATCGAACAGAACTGTGACAATATTTGAAATGAAAAAAGTGTGCACTAAGAATTGAGGACCAATAATGAGGTCCTGTTAATAAAGAAGCCCTAATATACTCGTTCAGCTGCCCATATAAAAAAAAAAATAAAAAAAATAAGAGCTATTCCATATAATATTTTAATAACCACAAGTTTTTCCTTCTTGTACCGTTTTAAGCAAACTCTTTCGATGGTATTACAACAACAGTAGCTATACCTCTTTAGATCTCAAGCACCTGCTCGGTAAAGTGTAAATTATTATTCGGTAAAATATGTATACCGTTCCCTACTCTTCCCCCCCCCCCTCCCTCCCATCGGTCATCCTGTCTTTTTTCGTCGACTGTCAGGACAGGTGACTTTCAGAAAAAGGAGTTACATTTTTAAGTTGGACGGTCAACGGTATATCGTGAGAAAGGCTTTCTGATGGTCTTCATTAAGTTGAATGACTTGACGCTTTAAATATTATGATGGTTCGAAATATAGATTGAATGTACAATGGAGAGTATGATTACTGAGTATAAAAATGTATTAGTTGCTTCGTTGATTCACAAAAATTGATTAGAGTGGCTGCATATTAAATAATAAAATAAACGTATTACTAATTTATAAGATTTTTATCACAAAAGCTGATATTATCCATGTGACAGTGATAACGATTGTTTTTACGATTGACACAGTGACCGGTTTTTCTGTTGCATTTTTCAACCTGAGAATGGCCCGTTTAGGAGAGATGATAAAAAAAAAAAAAAAAAACGTGTCTCACCTTATGCCCTACAACGAGTCTATCCAACACAGAAAAACAGGTTGTGAGGAAAGTACCACTTGCACCTTCCTGTTCTAGAAGTTACTAGTTGCATAAAAGTAGATTGTGGGGTAGTATATACACTTGCATGTAAACGCTGCCAAAAAACTTGTAAAAATTACCAAATATCCGATCGTTTAAGCATAAGCAGGCTAACAAAAATTTAGGAGAAAACGAAATTCACGTCTGTGCTACCGCGAAAAATTTCTCGATTATATAACTTTTTTTTTTTTTTTTTTTTTTTTACATATCTAGGAAACCTTTTTTCTTGTTTCGTATAATATCCAACTATGTAGAGATTTACATAACATTGATGTGCACTCAATTCAATAAATCACAAATTGAACTAAAATTTTATTCTTATTACTTCAATTGATACATAACGAGATTATCCCAGAAAGTCGTTGTTTTAACATAACTAACGCAAATAATAATTTTGTGTATTTCAAAAAATAATCGAAAATATGTGGTAGGGATTAATAATGTATTTTTTATTATAAGTATAATAAGCTCAATTAATTTGTTTAAAGTGACTGTTATATCGATGAAATTATTATTGGATCCTATATTATATTACAACGTTAAAAAATATTTTTCGTATTTGTGTGGATCAATATATTATTTGGTGTCTGTACATTACTTGAGTTGGATTGTTTTTTTTTTTTTTTTTTTTTTTTTATGAGATCCTAAATTATCCTTGGAATCTAATCAACTAATCTAGATAATAATCTTAGGTTTACGTTATTTTTTGGTAAAAATAAATAAAAAATATTTTGTCATATATTATCTGTAAGCATTATTAGATTTTCGATTTCCTAAATGAGACAGGGCGTTTACAATATTTTCTGAAATCTTACGACAGTAGTGTTGAAAGTAGTTTTACACAACCACTTAAGCGAAATTTTCAAACTAAAACAATATTTCAGCGCACGTCAAAGTACTCCGTGGAATTTCTTGTTATTCCATCATTTCGATGACTTAGCCAGCAAACATTATCTAATTCGCCAACAGCGGAGGCACTTACTTTGCGGTGAATGCAAATAATTGCACTCTCAGTTGGAGCCGTTCGGGGTGTCAAGAATAACCAGTGACAGCTCGCGCACGGCACACTGGCAAGATTTTATTGTTAACAATTTTTTTCTTACCTTTTTTTTCATAGCTTCCGAGAAGCTGCTTACGTCTGTTGGTTCGCAAAAACTCGCAATGCAACGTTGAATGTTTGCCGTGAAGTAACACCAAGTTCTTAGGGATATCCCAGCGACTTATCACCAGAAATACTATTTTGCGACTGTTTTTTCTCTGTTTTTTAAAACTAGTATAACAAAATTAAAATTTGTATAAAATTCAATGTTCGAAACTGTGAACTTGTAAAAAATATTTAGACATTATACATAATGCCAGAAAAAAATTCAGTAACCCATTATCCTCATTTTGCAAATGCCGATAAAAGCAATTTGAACAATCAGTTTCATGTAAGAACCGCACGAGTTATCTTTTTTTTTTTTAAGGACAAGACGCCGAGAGGTAAGATTATGAGTGAGAAGAGCTGAAAGTGAATATGCACGGAGAAAGAAAGACACGTAAAACAACGGATGCGCTTGTTCCGCTCAAACACGCTATTCACAAGTACAGGGAGATAATTAATTCCTACCATTCATTCGCGTAACCGCGTGTTTTGCCACTAAAAATGAAAGAGAAATAAACTGACGTTTCACTCGTGAAATTTCTTTTACCACTTTTAGAGTGTCGGATGTTTTCACTTATCCTTGACAATCGTATTTTTTTTTTTTTTTTGTTCGTGAGA
Source organism: Copidosoma floridanum (assembly GCF_036245765.1). NCBI lineage: Eukaryota > Metazoa > Arthropoda > Insecta > Hymenoptera > Encyrtidae > Copidosoma > Copidosoma floridanum. The sequence goes on from NW_028321891.1 coordinate 5,080,111, forward strand.
GTGCCGAGTATGCACTTGATCAGCCTTCGAATGTCTCGCTTTTTCTTTCCCTCGTGGACTACGTGAATCAATTTGACAGTGCATTAAAGGATGGGTGTTTATTTAACAGTGGGTTTTGTTTGTACAAACAACTTTTTCGGCGTGTAATCGTTTCCCAAATGTTTTTTTAGCATTGAATGAGAGATGAATAACTTATACAACTGTGTATATGCAGACCGTACGTGTAATCTTGACGAAGGACCTTCACCGAGGTCTTGACTTTAAATAAATAATGAACGTCTATTGCGTCTTAATGATTCAAAAGAGAAAATGAGGTCATTGTGTTGGTTATGAAATCTCATCTCAGTTCAATATATGATTGCTTTTTTTGTACTACTTTGAATGGGTTCAAAAATCTATGCAACGTATTTGTTAGGGATTATAAAATACTGCATTAGAGAATGGTATATTTTTTCCACTTTACAAATGTTGAAACGAAAAATGTATAAGCTTCAAAGTTTTTTGGTTTTGACATATGAAATCAATTAAAAAAAAAAAAAAAAAAGTTATCCCATAACATTTGTTAAAAATTGTCCTTATTGTGTCCCTTCAAGTACATTTCTTTTATCAAAAGTAAATTAATGAAGTTCTCGACTACTTTCATTTGTCGTGTCGTCTTGTATTAAATACACATGCATCAACAAATATTTTTTAAAGACTGAGTAAGACATCCCGTAGTAAAGAAAAACTTTTATCTGTAACATCTACCACGAGGTGTGGTAATAAAAAAAGACCACTCCTATTTTTTTTCAAAAAATTTTGACCATACAAATAAATTCTATACGACAAAAAAGTTTGTTCTTGAACCATCAATCAATAGAAAGATTAGAATTTTAATGAGCTCGTTACGTAACTCAATGTCATATAAATAAAAATATATGATTTATCCTTCCAAAAGTGAGGTGACAAGATTCTTAGATTTTTTGTCAACATTTCACACTTCTCGATGACTTTGATGGTGTTAGAAATATAAAAATAACAGTGTTAAAATCTTGTTTTTCAATTATTACCAAACTAGTTTTATTACCAAACAAAAAAAGGTCTTACTTTTACCTTTATCATAAATCCTTACTTCCACATGACAATTTACAAAAAGCAAATCCACTTTTAGGTAAGCAAAACACTGAAACTCCGAACAACGACCAAACACAATATGGTCGAAGTCCTGATGGAGTCAGGAGGTCAGGAGGTCGTGGTGCCAGAAACCGGAGTTTCTCGTGCGACAATGCCCTCGGAGTACACGCCAAAACTCGACACGCTCCCAGCCACTGACATCAGTAACAGTACCCAGATGATCTCTGCTGGGGAGCTCACCCCCATCCAGGAATTTTATGCCGGCCAGAGCATCTTTATAACCGGTGGCACGGGTTTCATGGGCAAGCTATTGGTGGAAAAGCTTCTGCGCAGTTGTTCAAACTTGGCCTTCATTTATCTGCTTGTCAGGCCGAAGAAAGGCAAGGACGTGCATCAGCGCACCGAAGAACTGTTTGACGATCCCGTAAGTATCGATACCATGAGGCATGACTGCCAGTATCTCCTGGACTTATAATTCCAACAGTTGTTCGTGAAACTAAAAGAGGAGCATCCAAAGTTCCGCCACCAAATCATCTCAGTATCCGGAGACTGTAGCCTTCCAGGTTTGGGGATGTCACCGGCCGAGCGAGCTCTTCTCATTCGCGAGGTCTCGATAGTTTTCCACGTGGCTGCCACCGTGAGGTTCGACGAGAAGCTCAAGCTCGCCGTCTCTATAAACGTTCAGAGTCCCAGAGACATAATGAGCCTCTGCAAGGAAATGCCGAAGCTCAAGGTGTACCTTTACTTTGAATTAGGGTGTGCACTTAGTTTTGAATTGTCTACAATTATTTGGTTTCCAGGCTTGTATTCACGTATCCACCGCGTACGCGAATTGCGTTTACAACCCAATCGAGGAGAAGTTCTACGATGTACCGATCGATGGAATTAAACTTATCTCGCTCGTTGAGTGCATGGACGATAAGCTCGTCGACGACATCTCCAGACCGTATGTTTTTTCACTCTGTGTTCATTTTTACATTATCTCATTTAAAAATTCATAATCATCACTCTTCCACACACTTTCAGACTTTTGGGAAAGTGGCCGAACACGTACACATTCACAAAAGCTGTTGCAGAGAACATCATTCGTAAAGAAGGTGCTGACATTCCCGTTGGAATATTCAGACCTGCTGTTGGTTGGTATATCACATCAACAAGAACATTCAATAGTTAAATCCATCATAAAGTTTTCGAAAGTTTAAAATCCTATGACCTTTCAATCGTACACAATTACGATTAAAAAATCTTTGTATCTTTGATATCCATGTATTTGTAGCAAAGTATTTTTTAAATGAGTAAAGCTAGACGTGACTGTGAATGGTATCATTTAATTTACATCAGGTGAAAAATAATTGATTGGCTTCATACATTTTTCAGTAATATCGACGTATCAGGAACCGATCAGAGGTTGGATCGACAACATGTACGGGCCAACTGGTGTGGCCGCTGGTGCGGGCACGGGTTTGCTGCGCACGATACACTGCGATGGCTCGATGAAGGCAAACGTTGTTCCAGGTGACATGACCGTGAATACTCTGATTGCCAGTGCCTGGGACGTCGCCAACATTAAAAAGTACGTAGTTCGATACATTTTGATGCAATACGTTGGTAGAATCGCAAGGTGGCTTTGAATTTGGGCAGTACTCCGACAAGTTGGTGGTTCATTATTTATTTATTTATTTATTTTTTTTTTTTTCTTTCCAGTAATAACAAAAATAGCAACGAAATACCGATCTACAACTACGTGGCAAAAGATAATCCAATCACATGGGATGGTCTCAAGGAACTGGGAGCCAAGTACGGGCTCGATATACCACCGTCTCGTGCTGTTTGGTATTACAGCTTTAGAAACACCAAAAGTAGACTTCTTCACCTCTTCTATGTATATTTTCTGCACTTGCTACCTGCTCTACTCGTCGATACTGTTACCATTTGCCTGGGAAAAGAGCCTAGGTAAAAACGATCTTGGTTTTTGTGGAATAATGTGTGGTTTTTGTAAAGCTTCGGTATGTATAGGTACTTTTGTCGGTTAAAACTCTCATTCCTTTTTGTCATTAGGATGCTCAAAGTGTACAAAAAAATTCACAAGTTCATGGATGTTTTGAACTACTTCACGACGAAAGAGTGGTCATTTACAAACGGTGCAGTTCACGCTCTCGTCGATAAACTGGACAACAGGGACCGAACGCTGTTCAACATAGACATGAGAGACGTGGTCTGGGACACGTACTTTCAGAATTACATGAGAGGCATCAGACTTTATCTCATTAAGGATCCCATCGACACTCTACCCCAAGCACGAGTCAGATGGCAGAGGTAAGCTTTTTATGCCCTATTTTCAATTTAACTGATCCACATGAACGAATATATCGGTGTTATGTCAAAAATTTCAGAATGTACTGGCTACACCAGGGACTTAAAGTCATCCTGGCCTACGGCTTCCTGAGGATTTGTTGGTTTGCGCTAAACACGTTCATCTCCATAATTTGGTAATGAAAGGACTGATCAACACCGTTTCATCGACTGACTGTCGACTTGGATTGAACCTTAAGCTTCCGTCATTCGACTCGGACCAAATGACAACGGTATGCGTCTTGCGAGAAACAAGAAGATATATTTTTAACACTCAACCTGACTCATTATTCGTGTTTACCGTTCGAAACAAGTCGATGAGAATGTCAGGGAAGACGATGAGCACTTTGTTCGTCCCGTGTTGTTGTTAATGTATACGAACGCAATTTGTGTCTTTAGTGTAGCAAGTTTCATGAGGTACAAAAGCAGAAGCTTAATTCGCGAGGCACGTACCAAACTTATCAATAGAGATTTACGATGTACAGCTTAATCGTACGAACAAGGTCACGTTGACGCGCTGCGTGTAAATATGTAAGTGTGTGAAACTGATTCTCCTGATCATGAATAAAGGTTTATCAATCTGTTTTATAAATATAAAATTTAAGAAATTAAGGTATTAAAATTAGCGATTTTAAGTTTCGTTTGTGTTGATAACAAAATGAGTTAGAATCAAGTAATACTTTTGTAAAAAAATTATGCTTTCAGTGGCTTATTCGTGATGTCCATAAGTACACTGGTATGAGACAAAATACTATTTATTCATCAAAGCAAATAAAATACAAAGGGTTTAATTAAATGTTATTGAAATTGCATGTAACTTTTAATTGTTTTCAAGATCATATTTAATTATGTTTTGTAGGGTCTCGTGGTTAAACTTGTCAATTTTACTCAACAGACAATTATTCTTGATAGGATGTATTGAAAAGTGTACAATAAAATTTAGTTTCAAAGTTTGGTAATAAGAATAATAGAGATAAGTTATTCTACATTTATTTAGTTTTTGTCCCTACTGTAATATTGCGTTTTTTAAAAATTTTAATTTTACAACATTATAATTTAGTGAAAAAATTGAAGTTAACAACGAGTAAATGTATGTGTTCATCGATCAATTTTTATCGTAAAATAAAAGTTACAAAAATTAATTTAAATTTCAGTATTTAGCGGTATCTTCGCATCGATAAGAGATTTTCTATGATTAAACAAAAAACCTAAAAAATTTAAAATTACCCAAAAAGGTACGGTAAAAAATTTACTGCTACTTTGTACACAGTAGCAGTCACGAGAGTTCAAATAGGTTTGTCCGTGCATTAACGGTCCTAGTGAAAAGGCGTGTGTCAAGCCACGATTTCTCCGAATTTGAGCATTTCTTCACGCACTAAGTAGCGCTGTATAGAACGTTATGTAACGTCAGCAGTGAAAAAGTCTTGGAGGAGTTAAAAAGTCGGTGCTAGTTGACTTGCGCTACTTACCAACTAAACAATCGAAAGTACTTGTTGGAGCACATTGGGTCCTCTAGTATCTTAAAAATTATGATTTTATGTCTTATGACTAAAAATAAAAGTGTTTTTTGATGCGTTACCGTAAAAATGATGGCGAAACCTGTCGTTGATAAAATGTTCGATCCAATTATTTTTAAGCAACAAATTCTGTGTAAATACATTTACCTTCCAATTATTATAGTTTTAAATTTTAATATTTGATAGTCATATCGTTTATATGTTATGCATTGATTTATTACTCAATAAAGCGTTGCTGGAAAGGTAATTACTTATCATGATATGATATGTATTTGTTATTAAGAAAACAATCTTTTTTCCAGGCGTTCCATCTAGCTTAGATTAAAAAGAAGCAGGAAATTAGGATCATATAATATGGAGTTGACAATTTGAGTATATTTAATTAAGAAAAAATAACAAATGTTAGTTTGGTTCTTGTGCTGTATTTCGTAAATGTGTAGTTTAAAGAACTTTCTTTAAAATGTTTTATCATATAGTGAAATTTGGATGAAAAAAAGTGCATTCACCTAACTCTATGGTGAATGTTTTCAAGGAATTACAACATCCACCATGTACTACAGTTCAAACAAATATTTTTGACTATGATGAAAATAAACAAAATGTCAAAGTAAAATACTTTAATGCAAGATAAATTAATATCTACAAATCTCTTTAAAATGTAAGAATTAGTTGTCTTACTTCAAACAAATTTGAATGGTTAGTCTTTTAATTCAATTGTAAATGTCGTAAGTAGTATTAGAACTAAAAATTTTCTATGTTCTTGAAGTATTATAGTAGACTCTATAAAATAATAATTTTACCAACATCACAAAAATTATATTAATCTTGGTAATCCGTACATCACTTTTTTAGAATGGAAACTTATCAAAATTTTTTTTTACAACATTTTTAACAATAAATGTTAAAACATTAGCTGAGGAATTTTCATAGTTTAATAATGCATTCATAAATTCAATGTGATATAACCCTTAATAATCCTGAGTTGAATTGTGTAAAAAAAAAAAACTCGTTTAAAATAGCCCGTTCATGTAAAATTTCCTCAACAACGATGTTTCATACCTTTTTACTTTAAAAGATTCACTTTTAAGAAGTTGATGGTTGTCAATAGGAGGTTTTACTCTCAGTGATTTGCATAACTATGCGTAACGCACTTTTCCCAAGAGCTGGTGTTTGAGAAACCTGCTTCGCTTACAAAATCAACGCAATATCAAACAACGAGTAATTTTCTTCTTTTTTTTTCCTCATCTCGTTGTCGTACTCTAATCACGCGCGCCTACTACCGCGAAGGTGTGTAACAATTAACGATCCGTTAGAGATAATTTTTAAATTTACATCAAGTCCTTCCTTGATGAAATCATTTCATCCTAATCCTATATTGTAAAATGTCTCAAACCTTTTTTCAAGTATAATAAAACTTAATGTGTGCGTTTTAAGTAAATTCTCGTCATTAAAAATTCAATCGTTGGTGTAAGTAAATCTGTGAATATATTTTGTAGAATTTCCATAGTAGAAAAACCGAAAACTCCTGTAATCAGAATGGCTTTCGAGTTTCTTGCGGACAAAATCTGAATTATACATGATGTAAATCGCAGTCAGAGATTAATGGAAACAGTACATCAAATTTTTTTAGGATTAAAAATAAAAACTTCTGTGAAACAAAGGAATCAAGTTTCCCCATGATCTTCCCTTTCGTCAGAAAATAAGCTGAAAGAATTCCAGAGACGAGGTGACGCTGTACTTTTTTTCATGTGAGTTGGTTGACTGCTGTACACGGTGTACACGCGTAAGTTTATTAAGCGCATACGTACCAAGGACGGTTCCAATAAGAAATAATATTTTTTTTATCTTGTCATTCTTAGTCATTTTTTTGGTGGTTTACGTAACCAATAGATAAACTTACTAAATAAAATGTTTATATACATTTATACAGTGCGTATGATTATAGTTACATGTTTTTCAAGGTCATGGAATTTGCATTTACCTTGTCAAGCTGTCAAGCCTTCCGTTCTCTCGAATTACAGTAATAGAATAGACATAGTACGTTGAAAAAAGGTAACTTAATTTTTTTTTAATTTTGTTCTTCATGAAACGTATACCTTAGATGTATGAATTAAACTTCAGTTAAACGCTGTAAGACTGAATGTTTAAATTAAGAACGAAATGTGAAGAGTACATCTTTTTATAATTTTTATAAATAAAAAAAGTCATGATTTAAAAATTTTTCATTGGTATTTTTCCAACAAAATATTTCTCAAACAATCCAGTAAGAATTGTAAATTTTTTTCTGTTCATTCGTATAAATAAATGGTCCGCCAATAATGAAATTTATGTAAGGTAACAATTGAATTTCAACCAGAGAACCGATGACGATTAAAACAATTAAGTCATTTGGAAAGAATTTTGCAGTAAAAATTATCAATTAAATTGAATTCATTGTTTGTCAGTTACATCCATTACATCTTGTAGAGGAAAACATCTATTTTAAATTATAAATTAGGCAACGTTTTCCAACGCTCGAATATTGACTTGATATTTATTTTTCCCTCTAATAACAACCAAATAAAACGATTGACCTGTTGTACGAATCCCCAGCAGATACAAAATATGAATGGAGGTCACCAAGTAACAACTAACTTCAAGGTTCATTACCCGCTCACAAAATCTCAGCCTCGTATCATACATTAGAAGGCTTGTGTTTGGAAGTAAATAAAAGAGAAATCCACCGTTCATCCGTTTAATCGCATCGAGGCTACAAGGCTCACTACATCCGATATCAAGGAGTGTACTTTTTCTCCTGCCTCAACCGCAATCAATTATACATTTCCTCTGTCTACTCTTCTAAATCACTGCACTCGTGTTCGATTGCACTTTTATCCTTCTCGCAATTAAATCAATTTAAAAAAAAAAAATTAAATAAATACATCTACTTCTGAATATACATCAGTCGTTTGTCAAACGAAGCAAAAAAAATCCAGTAATTTCGAGAATACCTTAGAAAAAGAGGGCCCAACAAACACGCACATAATGCAACCCTCCCTCTTCGAAGAATCAAGCTATAAAAATCGTATAAACCGTGCGTTTGAGAGAGCTTAATGCAGTTCATAGAGTACGTGCAGTAAGATATATATTATTAATAACACCCGCTGTTCGAGTCGAAAACAAAAGGTGTATACGTGGAGGAGTCAGGGAAGGGATCGAACGTGCGGTTGGTCTCGTCCTCAAATGCGCGCAACGAAATCGAGAGCTTTCACTTTCGGCGCGCGATTGAACGTGTACGCGCGCACCTTCCCGTTGCTCTCGGGATAGAAGTAGCTCATCGTTGTCGTCACTTGACACTACAGAGTCGCTTCGGGAGTTCTGGAGGAAGGAGGAGTGCTTTTCCTCTTTCTCTCACTTTTTTTTTTTTTTTATCTTTTAAGACTTTACCGCAAGAGGAAGGATTAGAAACAATTGGTGAGTGTTTGTTCCTCGCAAGTTCTGGCATCAGTTCATTGGTGTGATATTTATTGTTACTGCAGTACGTGTGTGGTTTAAGGCTGGATGCGAAATTCATATTTTTGGTTCTATTCAAATTTGCTCTGTACGCTGGTAAGAAATGAGTGTTCGTAGAAAACTTTATGGTTTGAATTTGTCATGTCCGAAGTATAGTAAGGTGGTTTTGTTTCTGTAAATCTATCAGGTAAGTATGTTTATTTTTATAAATAACGAGAAAAATTTTTTTTAGAATTTCAGATGAAATTAAACATTAGAATAAATAAAGTTTTAAAGTCAAGTGATTATAAAAATATTGAAGACTTATAAAACCGTTTTTTAAATTTTTCCGGTTGATTATGACATTTTTCGGTTAAAAGCTTTTGCTTGTGAGAAATAAAATACAATTCAATACAATGCGATGTAAGAACGTAATCAAAATAGGTGGCAAGATATAACAGTAGCTAGCGTTTTTTTATTTCTTAACTTTCCCAATAACAATGACCAATAAAAATCGGCTAAATAACTGTATTGTACATTAAAATTCTCAACGTCTGATTGTATTTTACTCAAAGGTATAAACTTTAAATTTTCAGTATAAATGAAAGTGTCGACCTTTTTAATCTTCAAGATTCCTGTGGAACGAATAAAATTTTATTTTATTCATGAATAGTAACTAAATTTCTTATTGTTCTCAACTTTTATTTCTTACAATCATTGTAATGGTTAAATTAACGATGTTTTGTTGTCGACTGTATAGCATAGCCATAGTTCTTCCAAAATCATTTTTACTCAAATTATTGATAAAAAAGTGGTTGACTTTATCAAACTCTCTTTTATTGCATGCACTTAAAAAAAATCGAACCCAAAAATTGAAAAAACATTCGATAAAGTCTGATAAATTTTTAGAAGTACATGCATAATGAGGCATATTCAAAGAAAAATGTAAAATCACAAGAAAAATTTAAGCTTGTTGTTGATTTCTTAAGGTAGCGTAATTATTATCATAGTAATCAATGATTTTTTGAATCTGATCTTAAATTCATGGGAGTTGAAAGCTCCAGCTGATTTACATAGATCTTCCTCTCTCTTTAAAGAGTTACTCAGCAACTGATTTTGTTGATCTTCGGGTACCGATATTGCGTTTATGTAAATACCATTAGAAATACATGGCGACGAAGAAAAACGATTCGATAGTCATTGTGTGTACTAGAGTGAGCAATTAACGCGAGTAGATTATATGCGGAATAAATAATCCAGAGAATGTGTCATTATTTAAAATGCCAAAGACAACAGAGGTCATTTAAACTAAACGTTTGTTAAATTATATGAAATCAGAGGAGAGTAAACACTGTTGAAAACGAATAATGGCTCAAATATTCAAATGGACTTTTTAAATAAATTAAAGACTTGTAATAGTTATACAAAAGTATTAAATATTTAAATATTTTGCTCAAAAAAAGTAATACCTTTTCAAACCAAAGTTTTGAAGTAATAATTATATGAATAGTATATTTAAGTATGAATAAAATTAATAAATGCAACGGTAAATAAATCATATATTAATTACGAAAGAAAAAATCGTTATCTGGAGTATATAAATAAATAAAACTTATTGAACGACAACAAAACACACAGCAAAAATATTTTGTAAAATTTTAATAAAACAGTAGTCTGATTAATAATCTTCTATAAATTCAAAATATTTTTTCTAACGTTTGATTAGGTATTTTAATGAGCTTATGTAGGGTTGAGCCGTTTTTACGAGCAATATCACAATATTTATAACGTATTGCTCAAAGAGTTGAAGATTAATATTAATGTTTTTTTCCATTAAAAATTTAAACAAAGTATATAATTATAATAGCAGTATGGAGAAACTTATGTATAAATAAAATGAGTAATCCATTTTGTCATAATTCTACGCGAAATTAGTAGTTAAATGATTGATGGTAATTTGATTTGACGTGATACAAGTACTACATAAAAAACGGTAATTAAATAACATATTATAATAATATTTAAAATTTGTTATATAAAAGATAAAATATCTTATGGTTGCAATGCTATAAACTCAGAATCTTAAACTTTAACAGCAGTTGAAAAAAGTATACTTGTGTAAAAACCTAAACTACAAATGATTGAGATTGAATCTAGTGACGTTGAAAAGCTGCTAAAAATTATATATGATTGTCGTACAACAAGAGCACATTAGCAGACTTTTTAAATCCCTAAATGAAATCGAAATGCGTGATAGTGTGAATAACGGTAATTTTATTTGATTTCAGAGCACCATGACAAAAATAGAGGCAAACCAGGTGTCATGCTTGAAGACACCAGTACAACAGTTTTACACTGGCCAGAGTATTCTGATCACGGGTAAATTTTGTTTACATCATTTTTATTGAACAGTCATTTATGTTAAAATTACTCATAAAATTGATATCCTTATAGGTGGAACTGGGTTTTTGGGAAAAATATTAGTAGAGAAGCTATTAAGGAGTTGCCCGGATCTATCAGCGATGTATCTTGTTGTTAGAGCAAAAAAAGGCCAAGATGCTCGTCAGAGATTTGATGCGATCCTTGATGAACCGGTATATATAAGTTTGCTCCTAAAAATATAAAAATTTTATTGTCAACTGATGTATTGGGTTGTTTACAATAATTTTTGTGCAATGTAAAGACTTTATTTAATCCGATTAATAGTGCAGCAATCAAATTAGTGATCACTTATTGTTATTGCTTGTTGTTGCAGATATACGATCTAGTGAAGAAAGAAATGCCGAAATTTAGGCACAAGATAACAGTGATAGAAGGAGACTGTTCGCTTCCAGGCTTGGGAATTTCAGAAATTGATCGTGAGCTTATTGTGAGAGAGGTATCCATAATATTCAATGTAGCTGCAACTGTTAGATTCGACGAAAGCCTCAAGCAAGCTGTTGCTATTAATATTCAAGGACCGAAGGAAATATTGAATTTGTCAAGACAACTAAAAAATCTAAAAGTAAGTTCATTAGAACCCTTTAATTGTATATATATGATTTCCAATTTTATTAAAATAGGTTTTAAAAAATAAGTTTAAATTTTACTTTAGTGGTAGTAATTTTCACAACAGGGCATCACTTTTTTATAGGTAGCGTTAATCCTGGTGTAATTATTTATGATTGAAAAATGTATTTTTAGGCAGTTGTTCACGTATCTACAGCTTACAGTAACTGCAACAGAACGGTCATTGAGGAGAAGTTCTATGATCCACCAATGACAGGTAAATGTAAGATAATGAACGACATTATTTCACCAAAATACAAACGTTCTTTATTATGGAAAATTTTGAATGACATAAATGATTCCCTAGGGGACAATATCATAAAACTGGTTCATAGCCTGGATGACATCAAACTCGACACAATAACACCAACTCTGCTCGGTGACTTTCCAAACACCTACACCTTCACTAAAAATATCGCAGAACACGTAGTCCTCCAGTATGGACGGGAACTACCTGTTGGAATTTTTAGACCAGCTATAGGTACAAACAGTTTTTTTTTTTTTTATCAAATATGATGTGTAGTAAGTTTTTGCAAGGATTTGTCATATTTTTAGTGGCGTATAACAAAACTATGTATTCTAAAAAAATTTATCTCCTAGTATTTTACTAATCATTTTTAAAACCCATAAAATATCTTTAGCTAGAATAACACTAAATACGAATACAATTTTTTTATTGAGCTTAATAGTCTGAAAGTTATATTACGATAAATAAAACCAGCGATTACATTTGTGCAAGAAATGAGCTGTTGGCATAATGGTTTAAAATTTTCGAAAGACAACATATCGACGCCTCTTACGAAGAGCAACGGAGCTCAGATTTTTCCATTTAAATTAACATGGAAAAATCTGAGCTCCGTTGTTCTTCGTAAGAGGCGTCGATATGTAGCTATAATATGTATTATAAAATTGCTAGTTTTTTTATACATTTTTTTTAAATCTCTTAAATTCATGTAAGTAACTTTATTATTATTGGTTATTATGTACCTATTATTATTATTATTATTTTTTTTTTACTTGCAAAGCCTAAGAAATATTAATCTAAAGAAAAAGCAGGAAAAACTGTACAAAAATTTCATGAAAGACTGCGGTGGCAGAATTATAACTGTAATAAGTTAAAGTTAGAACTTCTTTGTTACTTACTGTTATTTGGCCTTGTATATAATCAGGATTACATTATAGACAAATACCTAAAAAAAAAAAAATTTTTTTGTATTTGTAAGCGATGAAGATAATTTAAAAAAATAGAATATGAATACTAACCAACTATGTAATTCTTCAAATTTTAAGTTATGGCGAAAAAACTGCTTGTCCAAATTTTTAAAGTATTTCTTCTTCTAATACAAGATAACGTAAAGAACTTTTTTTAGTTCAACGAACAGAACAATAAGTGGTTTTTTATAACGACAATTTTCCTCCATGAAACATGGGCATGCAACGATAACTTTGAAAATTGATTGTTAAAAACTAATTTTTTCAGATTTACTGTAATTTTTTACCTAGTAAATTTATTTCCTTATCAGTTTGTATCATAAAAATGAAGCTATCAAAAAATTGGAGAATTTTTGAATTTAAACTTTTTGAAAAAATGATAAGAATGCTATATAAGGTACTTCTGTAGTTTTCCCTTAAAATTTATATTAACAATTTACAATTTGACATTTCAGTTATATCATCATTCCGGGAACCACTAAGTGGATGGATTGATAATGTTTCCGGACCCACCGGTGCGTTAGTTGGAGGTGGAGTCGGTCTGATTCGAACATTGAACATCGACAGGGATTGTACAGCTGAAATGATACCTGCTGATCTCACAATCAACGCTCTGATTTCTACAGCTTGGGATATTGCCAACAATAAGTAATACTTTTCTTTCCACCACGTATTTTCTATTACTACGTATATCGTACTAAAGTTTTGTTACTGTTTTAACAACCATTTTTAGAAATGCCGATGACGAGCCACCGATCTATAACTACCATTCGAGTTGGACAAACCGATTGACATGGGGCAAATACGTCGAGTTGGCCTTCAAGCACGGCAAAAAACTACCATCCATGCAAAGCCTCTGGTGTTACTCAATGACCGAGACGAAGTATATCTACTTCCACTACTTCCTGATACTCGTTTTGCACATGTTACCAGCCATCATCATTGACACTGCTCTTCTCGTCACAGGAAAAAAAGCAAAGTGAGTTGAACTTGTGAGTCATGGAATTTCCAATCTTACCGTACGAAAAATAAAAATGTTTTTTGATAAACCTATGTTTTCACAGGTTACTGAAGATGTACAAAAAAATCCACAAGTATATGCGAGTTACGGCTTACTTTAGCACGAAGAATTGGAATTTTAGAAATAACAATGTTCTTAAGCTTTGGGATAAATTATCAGAGGAGGACAAAGAAATATTTTTCTTCTCCATGAAAGACTTTGACTGGGACACTTACATGAATATATGTGTCCATGGAATTAGAAGATTCATATTCAAGGATACTCTTGATACCATACCCAAAGCTAGAAAACGAATGTCAAGGTAAAAACGAGTTTAAAAAAAAAAAAAAAAATTTTCAAATAATACTTGCTATTAAAAAGTTGTAAATATTTTGTTACTATCGATTTTCAGGTTGGTCATACTCCACAAAAGCATTAAGTATGCAGTCTTTGCTCTTTTCCTGTGGAGTCTCTACTTGATTTTCTACTACGCTCTATCAATGAGCTCGAATTCAAGCTATAGTTTATTTAGCGAAAGTATCACAGTCCGGTAATGAAACAAAAACAAACAACTTTGACTACGATATAACCATTACAGTTGGCCTCGAAGCGCCAGGGCCGCTGTCCTATTATAATTTCATACAATGTCGCGAGTTTTGGAAGTAATAAGAAGAGGCTCTTATTTTTATACAAAACGGAAAAACCTTGAAACACCAAGAGGAGTCTCTTGTGGGCCATTTTCAATTCACTGATGAGAAAGCAGCTTTACTAACCATGTAAAAGCTATCTTTGGTTAACGTTATTTAAAAATCTCATTTTTCATTTTCAAATTAAAAATTTTTTCTCATAACGATTTTCCTTTATCAAAAAATTTTAATGAACTAATGAGTAAGATTCATAAAATGTAATTGTAAATAATTTAAAAATTATTGAAACAATCACTCATAATTTTATTAGAAAAATATATATTGAATTGTAAATAAGTTAGTCATTATATTCTCTAAATCGTTGGTCTTGTCAATGGCTGGCTACAATAAAGTATAATTTATAAAAAATATTCTAAAACAATCACATGAGCAATTAAAAATTGATAATGCACTTATTCTTGAAACAAAAAAATCTGATTGTTTAGTAGCACATGTAATAATTACTAAATATGAGGCTATAAGATCTACGCATAAGAAAAAAAATATTGCTAAATCAGTCGTCTATTACAGTATAAGAGCATCCTAAAATTTCGTGTACTTATCACATTTTAAAATTATATTTTAGTAAATAATATTAGTTTATTTTTGATTTTTCTTAATTTTTTTTATTGCTGTATCATTCGTGATGTATGAATTCTTATGAAAAAAATTCATTTTTACATAAGTAAATAAATGAATAAATCAGGGAAGAAACTTTACAAATTGATTAAACACCTCTAATGTATCAAAATATAACAAATTTATAACTATATGACATCTGATGAAAGTACTTTGTGTTTCCAGCGACCTTTAAATTTTAAAACGTAATTCAACGATCTCAATAATCAGTAAAAACGCGATGTGAGTAAATAAATTTGTACATGTATTTATAAATTATACCCTTGCTAATACGTAAAGGTAATTAAAAGAAAGAAATAAAGTAAAAGAAGCTACTTAAAAATTACGAGTCAAGTGTAAGTAGTAAAATATTAAAAGACACTCCAGCTTCAAAATTTCTCTCTCAAAGTCGAGTGTCCGAATGCTCATACTGAACGGACGAGCTGAGGTGTTGTAATATACCTACCGGCGTTTACCACAAAATCGACGTTTTGAATTACTATTGGTCGTCCCTCCAAAAATAATATTTTGGTGCTTCATTTGTAATAAAGTGCTAGTGATACGATGACTTACTTATCCGATAATATAATTCATAAGCAAAGTCTATGTAGATATTGGTACACAAGCAAGTGCAACTCCAATCGTTCACACGGAGATACAAAAATCAAGATCTATCTACTTGGCATTCGGAAACTTTCACCTTGTGAAATGAATCCAAATGTCCATGAACAGCAGCATTCATGTCATCATATGTGCCTAATATTCCTACTTCTATGGACAATAATTGTATAACTTACCTGTGCCCAAGCTAGGAGCTGGTCTTTGCAGATTAGCTTATATAACAGTTGTATTCAAATCACGTGTCTTTGTATTTTTCTCTTTTTTCTTCGATTTTTTATTGTTTACTTGAGATCTTTTAACTTAGCCGGATGCCTAAACTTGTATAAGCATGTATATGAGTGTGCCTTTGTGTGTCTATAATTACATGCGGTGCCTGCGTATCATTGGATTATGGTGAGATATTACGTCTTTGAGTAATATTACATCTGAGTGGCTCTTGAAATTAGATGGCTAAAGCGACTTCTTTTCATCCCACGTCTACCCTATAAGATCAGACGAGATTTTTATTTTTCGATTACATAAAGCATTATACAATTTTATATAACTGCGCAGGTAAGTATGAATTTTCAAGATTTTTTTTTACTTTTACATTCTGTGATACGATTCAAGTCATGCCTTTTTAAAAATTTTTTGCCAATTTTACAAAAAAAGCAATATACCTACAAGTCAATAAAATAATGCGTTTTCTTAGTAAAACGGAAATTATATTTTGCATAAATATAACCAATAACTGCCTATGCATCCCACTTACTGATAAAATGATTTAAAAAATTTTTTGTCGACGTTTTGGCTATTTTAATTGTGTAGCCCATTTTAAGACGCTGAAATTTTATCATAAAAAAGTTAACTTCAATAGACAACCAAAAAATAATAAATGTAATAATTATGAATTAAAATTAAATTTTTTATGTTTACGTGTCTGTAAAGGAACTGACCACATGGTTTATGAGATACGTGTGTAACTAGACATAAGGCGTTATTTATTTGCATCATATCATGAATTACTATTTACTTGATTTAATTTGTTGAGTGTGTGAAAAATAAGAAGGTAGCAAAATATTACATCCAAACAATTTAAAAAATAAAATGTTTTATTTAAAATCATTGTCCTTTTAAAAATAGGGTTCGGCATTGGAATAATAGTAACGTTTTTGTTAAAAAATGTATGATATGTGTTGTTACAAATACGTACGTGTTATAGTGGATTATATTAGTTATTCAGTGTTTTATAGTTGTAGCAGATTGTTTTTAAATTTTATGATTTAGAAAGGGGATATTAATTATTCTGCAAAGAGTTAGAATTTTTCTCAATTTTATTGTTAAAAAGTTATTATTGCACATAGTTTTAAATATTACGATAAAAGATCTTAATTTAACGAAAATATGTGAAATATTTTTTAGTCGTGAGATTTTTTTCAAAATAATATGCATTTTAATGTATGAATCATAGTTAATACGAGTGTAACTCTTTAATATAAATAAACATGATATGATAAGCAAGTACCTATAGATGTACTAAGATTAGAGTTAAAGATATAAATTTTAAAAAATAATAAAAACAGTAAAATTCAAGCTAAATAATAAGCAGCAGTTCGTAATACTATTTCAGTAATTTTAACGAGCATTTAATTATTTATATGTATTTCTGGGATGAATAATATCTCAACACAAACTATTTAGTGATGGAATTTCGACTGTACTGATTAACAAGTGCCAAAAAAATGGTGTTTTTTAAATGTACGAAGATATCACGTAAAATGATAGCTCACCGAATTTGGTACACTACTCCTTACATGCCAATGTAATGGACAGCATATTTTATTACTTAAATATATACGTATATTTAGCTTTTTACTAAACATGACCTACTTGCATTCTTTTAATTCTGCGCCAAGTAAACGTACACTCACTGCTCCTTTCCAACTGATAAAACGATTTGTCAATACATGTTTTCAATACATACGTGTAACCTACATATTTTATATTATGGCTTAAACTTTTTTTAACTAAATCCTTAATGTTATAAAATGTGAATAGACACAAGCGTCGTAGAGAGTATTTTTTAATACATTCAAAATAACAAACTGTCATAAAATTTTAATTAATGTTATTGCTATTCAACGAATCAAAGCATGGTTAGGAAATATGATGAGTCAAGGCTTCGGTCAGCTCTTTCTGTTTGGAATATTAATTGCACGACATTGATCGCAGATTCTTTCGGAGCTGCGTGAATGATGAAAGTTTCACTTTTATAGTAAATTTCAAGCAAATGCAATATCTGGTTTATCTATAAGGATATTTAAAGCGCCAAATTCAGTTGAAAAATAATCGTATAATAGCATAATTATTTAATAACATTATTTTCCATTAATTATTATATATAATTAAATACTTTAATTATATCCTTATTAAAGAATTAAATATTGGTGATACTTGAGAAAAAGAAAGGAATACATTTTTTTACAAGCAATAACATTGTTTTATTAATAGAGACGAGAAAACTCTACAAAGATTGTTTTTAATCTTTTTTTTAGTTTGAAGATTTTGAATTTTCAAAAACAAATTTTGCAAATTTTTTTTTCAACTGACTTTAATAGTAGAGTATGCAAAAGCGGTACATCTTATTTATACCTACTTATTAAAACCAAATTTAAAAATTAAGTTCTATGGTCTACGTTTTTAATATTTCATTTATAATATTTTTTTTACTAGTAAATAAAAAACACTTTTTCATCAAGCGATTTTGACTGATGACAATACTTAAAAAATATTCTTAGTAGTATGTGAATTTTTACAAATTAACGATCTAAAATTGTATCCCATTCATCAGAACAGTTTTAAAAATGAGTAAAAAATCCTTCCACGATAAAGGACCAACGAAAAGGATCTTATAAACAACGTCATTTGGTTCGAGTGCAAGAACAGTCATCCCCAAAACTTCTTTTCCAAATTACATCCCTTAAAAACATGACTGTAACGCACCAAATTCGAACGAAAGCGTCAACCGTCAGGATTTTTTTTTCATATGCGCGTCAACTCCGAGAAAAGCAATTTCACTCCGGCACTTTTTTGCTCAACGATTTACAAACGAAAATCGATTTTGGTATTTCCACGACAACCTCGATGTGCAGCACCATCACCATGCGACCCGACAACCAGCATTTTAGCACAGTCCCACGTGCCAAGAAAGAGACCACTGTGCTGTGTCCTTACCTACAGCCGCACGAGTAAAAAAAGAAGATGCTTCTCCCTCTTATCTTGAACGTAGTGACGCGCGTGCACCACAGCTGTATGGGCATACACCTCAGCGGGCATCAAACGTCAATTAACACCGGCTCGCGAGATCGCGAGAGTATATACCGAGGCGCTCGTAGCCAGCCTCCCGCACACGCGAGCGGGCAGTCGGTGGTCTTTCAAAACGTCGCGGCACCATCCGTACAGTAGAGTTACCGTGCTTGCACACGTACACAAAGCAATAAAACCAGCGTGTGTGTCTTCATTTCTCTGCTTTAACTCATTACTGAGTCCAGCGTGGCAGTCCACTGCTCTGAAAGAAAGGGGAGAAAGAGCGAAAGAGCCAGCTTTGGTACAGCGGCTACCGGCCTCGTAGTGTCAGTCGTTCCCTCGCGCGCGCCGAGTCACATACTTCAACTCCAAAGACTCGCGATCGGGCCCTCTGTCACGAGCGCGAGCGCGCTTGTGAAAGCTTGCGACCGTCGGAGATAAAGAAATAAGGAAGCAAGATTTTTGGATTTCCGTCGATCGGTTGATCGGTGAGCTTGCCGATCAGACTCTACGGATCGGTAACTGGTTTTTTGTCCAGTAAAAGGATGAACGGCTGAGCTTGCGAGCTTTCCCAGCTGCTTTTGCTCGTCGCTGCTAGTCGCGGAGTGTCTTAGACTTTTTGGCCGACGATCCCGAGGTGGAAAAAGTCACATACGACTCTCAAGATGCTGCTCGACATCGATATTCCACAAAATGTAAGTGGCTGTGTACTTTGCTATAAATTATTTGATTTTTCATATCACAACTTTCCATTGGGTGTAGGCTTCATCTTCGATTTTTATTCATCACTAGTTTCATTGCAGTAAACGTATGGCATGGTTAAAACGTTTATTTTAAATTCATGTTTGCTTACTCAAACAATTTTTATTTTGTATAAAATTTATACAAAAGAATATTCGAATTGTAAAGTATTGATTTTCATGTACAATAATGCTATGCAAATTGTTAATTTTTCATGAAATACGTCATCCACCTTTCTCAAGCCCAATGAAAGTTGGTGTCCTGTTAATTCATGAATATTGTGTATCGTTTGATTTTAACCGAGCAAGGCATTTTTTTTTTTTTTTATATTTCGTCACTGTTAACGGTATGTGAGGATGAAAAACACGTCGGGTCTGTTTATTCGTCAAACCAAAACAACAAAAAAACTTAACTTACCACTAATCAGACGAACCTACAAATTGAAAATTCCAATTTCTCAACTCGTGGTGTCAAACTCGTGAACACATGAGGTAGAAAAAAAAAATTTTCTTTCATCTCGGCCCAACCGAATTCATTATTCCGAAGAATCGAAGAGAAATCCAGCCAAACTTGTTTGACTCTGTTCGCAAGTTACATAAAGTGAAAATGGAGTCGCAAATTCTGAACTCATAATTTACATTTCCTCTCACGACATTTTTCCTCTTCTCCTCCCGATCGGCAAATTAAGCAGGGCCTATTACGCATATCCACGAGCGGCACGTTACCCGAAAATCGAGTATTACTTCACGCCCATGAACCTATCGGACGAATTAGCATATGACGCGATATTGATTAAATCGGAATTTCTCAATTTAAATTCCCTATTTCAAAAGCTCAGCTGTTTCGGCACAACGAAAAAATCAGATTTCACACACATAAATTATCAATTGCGCAATGTATTCCAAGCCGATTTTTCATCCTAAATTTCATACTCAATTCCCCGGAGGGGAAAAAAAAGGACGACGACAATACCCTCAAACTCTCTTGAACCACGGAAAACTGAGCAGGCCGCACTCAACTACTTGAAAAGCACCGCGTGCAGCTTGCGCGCTCATCGAAGGTATATATTACACCACTGCGCACTTGCCAGTCGGGCCGTGCAAAAATGCACATCAAACAAAAGACACTTGCTTTTTTCAGCGCGTCGAAGGACGTAGGAGTCGCCGGCACCGTTTAAAGAGGCCATCTTTCACAAGTGGTGTGCGCGCACACGTAGACACCGGCACGCGCGTCTCTGCGAAAATTTCGGCGCGAAAGAAGAAGAAAGCCGCGCTCGAAGGCCGAAAACTTTTACGCACCTTGAAAAGAAAAAAAAAAAAATATAAGTAATAATAATAGTAAATGTAAGAATCTGGAGAGAAGCGGAAGCTCTTACGGAGATTTGTGTGTGGATGAGGCAAGCCTGCGGTGCACGAGAGAGAGATCGTTTGCGGGATATGAAGATCTTACGGATAGACCGAACCGCGCCCGCGTCACCGACGTCCCCGTGTAGGAGGTGGAGCGAGAAAGAGGAGTGAAAAAAAAGATTTGTCGGGAGAAAGAGAGATGAGAGTTACATAAAGGTGTCCGATGTAACATAACGACGCGCCGTCCGGGGCTTATTATAATTGCGTACCATCTCTATCTTTCTTGGGTCGTGTATATTTACGTACACGTAATACTTGACGGCTGTTACTTCGGTGAGATTTCGCGTATTAGATCCGATAGAAACCTACCCATGGATTACCAAATATTACGCCACTAGACTCGTAGTTTATAGTTATACATGGATAGTACGATTTTTAAATAATTTTAAGTATAGACATTGACCGAGTGATTCATTTTGGGTGCAACGAATTACACGCACGACGATTCTCAAATCGTGCTCTAGTATTTTTTTTTTTTTTATTTTTTTTTTTTTTTTTTTTTTTTTTTATGTAACGTTAATTAACTCAAATTCAATACTTACGATCGTCCTTGAAATTCCTGATTTGTCGATGACTGCTTTGTTTTCATTGCTGACATAATTGAAATAACGTAAGAACACTTAATGTTTTTTTAAACGGCCGATTATTTGAAAATTGATTCATTTTAAATTTCAAGAATGTATATTTCTTCGAATTTATGTTTTCTAATCAGCTGGAGTTTTTTTTTATAAAATATATTCGTAACCGGCTGAAAGTGGTACATTAAAAATAAACAGGTGCAATAGGTCATCGTAGAGCTAATATTTACTGTTCGCCAATGATAAAGTCGCAGCTACAATTAAAACACTATCGATAACTAGATAGTAACGACACACCATAAACAAATGTTAACTCATGAAATTTTGCGTAAAGTAAGAATATGTGAGATACAACGTTCTAAGTCTAATTAATAGTTAAAGGGGGGATTAAATGGTTTTTTTGCAAAGAAAAAGGGAGAAAAAATACAAGTACACCAAATACTGATTGCATGTATACACTATCTCTGGCCATCAGGTAATATCACACATCATATCTTGGTCAAACAATCGTAACCCCTTTTGTTCGGAAAATTAGAAAAAAAAATCGCTATCGTTAGATTGACACAAAACTTTCTCAATTTATCAAAAAGTTCATTTAGAAGATTATCATATAAGTTAAAGTTTGACTGTATTAGAATCACTGAGAATTTATTATAATTTTGCATATTAGCACTCATAATTTTATAGTTTAATCAACAGATTTTTTAATTATAATTTTATTTGTGCAATAGATATAATCTCCATAAAAAATTAGTCGGTTAAGCGTACAAATAAAGAAATTTGAATAATTTTTGACTTTGACAACAAGAATTATTTATAAGAATTAATAACAAGTATTTACAACCGGTAAATTTATTTGCACTAGATAATTAAATTTTAATTATTAAAAAAAGCATCGTATCTGATTAGCATGAAAAATATTGACAAAATCTCATTTTTTATCGTTAATAAGGTTTGAAAAAAAATAAATTTCAAGCCCTCAAAGTTTTGACCGGAAACGGAAAATTTTTTTTTTTAATGCACATTAGCAGATGCAGAAAGGAGGGTTATTGAAGCTGGGAACGGATGCGTTCGTGATGTATCCGGTGGCGTGAATTAACTTGAACAAACGCCTCTGGTCCAGCTGTGAATTGATCCATCGGTCTTCCCCCCCTCGGATATATATATTTTTATCCATATTCATTCATACAATAGTGAGACTTGTTTATTGGCTGGACTTACTTGCAACTAAAATTAAAATGTTTGACTTAAAAAAAATTGGTCTATTTATGGCAGTGCTTACCAAAAATGCTGAAAAAGGTTCGATGAACTCGTACGAGTACAAGAGATGCTGCGATGACGAAGAAACAAAAAAACAAATTATACGGAAAAAAAAAAAAAGAAACCGCAAAGCGCGTGTCGCGCATTTGTGTGTACGAGGAAGCGTTTGGTAATCGCCGCGAGTTTTCGCCGACCGCGAGAAATATTACATTTCGCGGGAGTATGGCAGGTATACTTACTGCTACCACTAAGGTCTGTTGAAACACTTTCGTTGAGAGCCTTGGGATGCCAGATTGTTTGTGTACACCTGTGATGATGCTGACGAGTTATGCCGGAAATGAACTTTGTAAACATATGATGTACACATGTAAACACGACTTAGCGAATTATCTGTTAGAGTGGAAAATCCGAAAATGGACGAGTTTGTCCTTTCTAAGAAAATTCATTTTCCATGCCATTTCTGGATATTTTGTTTTTTGCTTGAGAGCAAATGGAGAGACTGTCTTTGTGCTCTTATAATTATTAGCTTATGAAACTAATTTTTTTTTTAATCTACGTTCAATCTGCGCTAAAATCTATCCAACTCAATAAAATTTTCCTTTTAAATTATAAGATTGAAATAATATGTTTTTATTCTACATAATTTAAAGAAACTACTTTTTCAAGTAAAATGATTACCTGTTTCAGGCCAAATACGTATACAAAAAACCATCAGTCACCAGTGAGTCCAATAACAACGACATCACAGAGACACTCGACCTAAATAGTCGAATAATTACCAGCAGAACTCCACTGCAGGACTTTTATGCTCATCAATGCATTTTCATTACAGGTATTTGGCATGTAAAATAAATAATTACAACACCCGTTACATTTACGTGCAATTTGGATTACGCAAACAAGATAAATTGTATCATGTACGAAATACTTTATTTTTTTTTTTTTTTTTTTATGGTACGATAAACAGGAGGAACGGGCTTTTTGGGCAAAATACTGATAGAAAAGCTGCTGCGAAGCTGTGCCGATCTCGAGCGCATCTACGTGCTTGTACGCCCGAAAAAAGAGAAAAGCATCGACACCAGAATGGAGGAACTGTTCAACGACCCGGTGAGTGTTAACTAGAGAGTAAAGGAAAAAAAAAAATAGTTCGGGTGCAAACATCGCGTGACGTATGATTTTGCCATTACACGAGCGATTGGACAGCCAAGCACTAGCAATTACCGAAATCTCACATATCCGCAATCGCAAAGGACTTATTAAAGTTGCGCGAAACTCTGAGGAGGCATAACAGGTGCTCCTACCAAGACAGATTGAAGCCTTTCACCTGTGATTTGTTAGCAAGACACAACAGGCACGCGTAGCTCCACATGACCGCGATAAGAAGTATCGCCCAAACAAAATCCAACTACAGAGTAAAGTCGAAGTTTTTGCGGAAATTAATACGCGATTGACGAGTCTTTTTACGATCACCTTTTGGTTCATTGAAAATTCTAGGAAGTGCGCATCACGTGGTAATGGATTCTTGAATTTTTGTATGAGTATACTTGTCATTTGACTAGATGACATTGGTTTTTCTTTTGAATCGGCGTGTTTGGCGTAACTTGTGAAATGAGCAGGTAAATTCAATCAAAGTATCAACAAACGCGTCATTTGTTAAAATCTGAAAAAAAATTCGCATGGATGATGGAAACGCGAGTTTACACTGCTGTCGAGAGACGCACCAGTGGAGAAGAGTGCACACTTACCCATGATTAATGTGGACACTCTTGTACTTTAGTATGTAAATACAACAAGTTACACGTTTACTTGTACGCAGTGATGTCACTTACTTTTTTTGCCCAAGTAATTTGAGCTTGACACAGTAATCCTTGCATCTTACGTCAAAGTAAACTGTTTGAATGGTTCAATGATACATTTTTTTTCATTTCTCAATAATAAACTAATAGAGTAGTAATTCATAACAATTTTTTTTTCTTTTTTAAACAATAGTCGACCTATAAACATACGATTTATCCCCACTTTGCACGTGGAGCATTTTATAAAAAATAAAATTTTCCATGTATTTATAGAGATTTGGCTTCACATTTTAGAGAAACAAAAAATATTTTCATATAATTTATAAGTAGTGGTCCCAAAATCTGACAAATTAAATGTTTCTTGGGAAAATGCTCCCGAAAAGTCACGTAATTGTACTTTGTGTTTTTATTTAAATATTATGTATTCTATGGAGGTGTAGTGTACTGCAGAAAATTTTTTAATTTTTTTTTCATTACCATTAGCTACTGCTGCGGTGATGTACAAAAAAGTATAAATGTTAAATACATAACATCAGTGGAAGGTTCAATTTAATTTTCATTTAGTACTATCATTTTTTCTCAGAGCTCGTAATGCTACCCATCACGTTGCTATTGCAAAATTCTTTTTAGAGCGTTTCCAATGGGATCCAAAAATTCTAACTTGTGTAGGTCACAAGCAATACAAAATTAAAAGCTTCCTTAAGTTTTAGTTTATTTAAGCCCTTGATATTTTCCACTTTTCGTCAAATGACCCACATGTGTAGGAAGCAATGAAAAAAATCATGTTGCGAGTATGCATTTACAAATACAATAAAATAATCAACCAGTCAAAAAAAAAAAAAATAAATAAAATAAAAACAGTTTTCAGCAATGGCAAGGTAACATTAATAACAACAGCACAAGAGGTATAACGTTTTTTCTTCTAGATATACAAGCGGCTCAAAGAGGAAAATCCAAAATTTCATCACAAAGTCGCGGCCGTCGCCGGGGACTGCAGTCTCCAAGGCCTGGGACTTTCTACGTCTGATAGAGATTTGCTGACACGCGACGTAAGTGTGGTGCAATAATGAAGTAACTGGACGAAATAATCGCCGAAAATAAAATTACGTGTATGACATATTAATAACTATGTGTCAATTTTAGTACAATAATTTGTTTACCGTTTTGTCGATACTTTCAAGTGTATCTCGATCGCTTACAGATTTTTTATTTACCACCGTGTAATGATCATTCATTTACTTCTATCAACGCTTTTATTTATTTATTTTTTTATTATTACTTTTATTATTATTATTACCCGGCACGAACTAATTAGATATCCATTAAACTGATCCATAAATTTTTATACGCATTTGATTTTGAATGACGTTTGATTTTTTTCTGAGTAATGCGAGGACCCCAAACACCTGTACATGTAAAAGAATAACGTATGCACGTACAAGACGCAATGAACGAGCAACGTGCCAAAACTTCCAATGCTCCATTACTTAATAAGCGTGTGGCTTTATAATTTTGTACATGACACGCGTTGCTATACAAAGTCGTTACCAAAAGATTCAATTTTCTAAACCACTTTTCCCTCGATCATACATTACATTCTCATAGTCATTTTCATAATTAGTTTTTTTTGCAATTACTGTAAGTGCTGATCAAAATTCTTTCACAGGTGTCCGTTGTTTTTCACGTAGCCGCGACAGTACGCTTCGATGAAAAGCTAAAGTTAGCTACGGCGATCAACGTTCAAAGTACGTCTGACATTCTGAGTTTGTGCAAGGACATGCAGAAGTTGAAGGTAAGGGAGTATCAAATTATACAATGACGATAATTGATTCTGAAAAAATAGATTTTTTCCAGTGTTGAGTAAGCTTTTTTAAGACAAATTGGAATTAATATTTATGAATGTCATTCAAACGAAAAGTATTTAGCGACAATTATAAAATTCTCGCATCGTTGATTTGACGTTGAACTAACAATAAGTGGTAGTAGTTAATTCAGCAAAAATAAACTTATAATCGTATTTTTTTCCCGCTCTTAGTTGACTCAGAGCATAATATAATAAATATTTAATCGTTTTGTTAAAAAAACTGCTCTCATTCGCTATTGTATCTCGTCCAACCAGGTACTTGCAAGTAATTGGAAGTGCCATCAAACCCAAATGTGTCTTAAAAATGCATTTTAACGTAGCAGGTGGTGAATAACTGAATATAATTGAATTTTTTATTAATATTTTATGCTATGAATTATCAATTTGTTTACATCAATCAAATGACAGTCTTAAAGTTTAATTTTGCTTGCTACTTTTTTTATACAATTAATTTTTAATACTATCGACAAGTAGTGTTTTTTTGTGACTAAAAAATTCAGTACAACTCCATAGAATTTTATTTTTATTTTCAGTAATTTATAGTTGATTAAATGGTAAGCCATTGGAAAACTGGTTTATCAAAAAGTGTATTAGATGTATTACTGGTTTTATAATAAATTTTAAGAACTGTGCAAGTTGAACGTTTCAACTGGCACTCGACTAAAATTTCAATTTGTTCCAGAAAAAACTAAAAGAACGTAATGATATTTAAGTTAAAAAATTATTATTTTACAGAAAAAATCCTTTTAAAAAATCTGATTAAACAACTTAAATAGAATCTGGATTTTTACTAGTTTTAATTTCGATTTTTTTCCAGGCTGCTGTACACGTTTCTACGGCATACGCAAATTGTATATCACGAGAAATCGGCGAAAAATTCTACGATTATCCCATCAAAAATAAGGAACTTCTTAGCCTTGTAAACTGTTTACCAGAAGAAACCGTCAATGAAATTTCTCCCCGGTGAGCAACGTTATTTTAGCATTAAATTTTGAATCATGTACATTGAGATAATATAATTTAAAAAATAAAACATTTTTCATCTAGAATAATATCACCTTGGCCAAATACGTATGCATTCACAAAAGCAATCGCAGAAGATCTGATCAGATCAAGAAACAAGAGTTTGCCTATTGGTATATTTAGACCAGGTATCGGTAAGTACATCATTGGTACTTAAAACTAAACTACCGTAGCTCAAGAAAAATCGAGTAATAAGAAATTTTATATAAAATATCGAGAATCTTAACATCTTCAAACAATCGATTTTGTTTCATATTTCAACCAACAGTGATTTCTACCGCCAACGAGCCGATGCCAGGTTGGATCGACAATTTTTACGGCCCAACGGGGATAGCAGCCGGAGTAGCTACAGGATTGCTCCGTACGATGCACTGCGACCCCAAGAAGAACGCCAACATCGTGCCCGTCGATCTTACCGTAAATGCCCTGATCGCTAGCGCTTGGGATATAGCCATGCAGACGGCTAGGTTAGTGAGTTATTCTTTATAAAAACTTTTTTTTTTTTGTTATATTTGATTAAATAATACGCAATTTTTAAATACAATTACATTTTTCAACTATTTTCAATCCACATTAAATTTTTGTTATTTTAGGCGAGATGAGGAAATGTTGATTTACAATTTTGTGTCTTCCGTTGATGCTCCTTTCACGTGGCAGGATTTTTTTCACACCAACAAAAGATACGTGAACATGTATCCCATGAGCACAGCTCTATGGTATATATCCTTCACAATGAGCAAGTATTCGTTCGTTAACACGATATACTCTGTTATCCTGCATCTGGTTCCCGCCTTCATAATCGACACCTTGAGCGTTTGTGTTGGACGAAAGCCAAGGTGAATTTGATAAATAAATTATTTTTTTATTGTAATAATAACCTTTCTGTGACTAAGTATTGCGTAATTTCCCTTCTACATACAGCCTCATGAAAATGTACGGAAAGATCCACAAATTCGCAAATGTCATATCATACTTTTGTACGCGGGAGTGGACGTTTTCTAATGATAACGTACGAGGCATGTGGCACCGGCTTGACCCGCGAGACAGGCAAATGTTCTACTTCACCATGGAGAGTTTTAATTGGGAACAGTTTTTCAGTAATTACATCAAGGGTATCCGGGTTTATTTATTTAAAGATAATCTGAAAACTATTGCTAAAAGCAAGCTCAGATGGCAAAGGTGAGCCCCTACTTTACGTTAACTATTTAATTTTGAATATTATATTCTCATGAATTCTGAATAAAATTATAATTAAATTAATGATGAAAATGATTTACATTGTAATTGTTGCAGATTTTATTACATGCATCAAGTTGTGAAAGGACTGGCAGCTTCGTTCGGTTTTTTGTTTTTATGGAAAGTATTATCAGCAATATTTATGTAATTCAGTACAAATGTTAAGATTATAATTTTTCTCAAACTTGTAGTCATTAAATAACTGACGTAGACAAAATGTTATTGTAAATAATTTTCATGTAAATGCAACATGATTTTTTTACAAAAATTATATGTGAATTCTTCAATATTATACATATTTTTACTCAGTAATCAAAGGACCACTCGTCAAAACTAAAAATTAAAAAGGATTCTTTTGATCATATATATATATTATCTCATATATTATATATAAGTATTAAAAACATCAGGTAAAGAATCATAGAATAAATTAACACTGTAAATAATAAACACTTTTGTTATACAACGTGCGATCATATAAAAATTTGGAGCAACCAATTTTAAATAACTAATTTTACTAGTAGCAGCTTAGTTGACGAAATATTATGGTATTTTTATTTAGTTTACAAATATCTAAATTAAGAACCCTTTGTAATATTTTTTGTGAAAAGCATTTTTGATGCATTAGCACGAGTAGTTTTAATAAACATTGGACATAGAATTATGTAACATCGAATAATTTATTTAATACCCCTATATTAAAGATTACATTAACATACAAACAAAGTTTTTCTTGTCAATAAAGTATAGAAACCGCGGCGGTGATGGTGCTTCTGTAACGAAAACTGCTAATATTTTTCTAATTAAAATATTTCACGTGTTATTAAAAAATGCATATCACAATTTTTCACTGCAATAAATATTTACAGTGAAGTATCATTATACAAATTAGCAATTTACAGTAGCTGATGTGATGTAAGTATTGTGTAAATTCGAATCACTGCATCACATTGATTCCAAGAAAAAACGTAGACTAGTCTAATTACTGGCTGGTATTTCATAGCAATTATACTTTTACATTCTTAACAGCATTTTTTTGTGATTCGTAATCATATAAGTGAGTCAAACAATTAACCCACAACGTCAATCGGCTCAATAAGAACTATGAATTTTTATTTTTACATAATACATATTTCATAACTTCTATTTTTAAAAATTACTGAATATTTTTACTACTTTTCAAATGATCGTTAATTGTTGGATTAAACATCAAGAAGTAGATTATTACACATTTTCGATTATAAGTCTTAGTTTTCACCGTCATGTAATATTTTTTTACGACGTTGAATTAGTTTAACAGCAGGAATATCAGTGCTCATCAATTTTTCTTATTTATGATTTGTATGAACTTATAGATGTCATCTCAGAGGCAGCAAATTTAAACAAAACATTAACTTTTTTTTTTTTTTTAATTCCTGTAAACATTTTCGTAATCACAGAAAGAGATTTGTTAAAAAAAGTGAGTTTTTGTTACTCATTTGATTTTAGAGCTAAAAAAGTTGTTGCGATGAAAATTTCACCAATCAAAAATTGTTACATGCATAGCTATATACTATAGTACGTAACACAATTTTAAGCTTTTTGTATTTGTTTTTGTAGCACGTATATTTTGTCTGTAAAAACGTACTAATTTTTTTTTTTTTTGATAAATATTCTCATTAATGTTTTAATAAAAAAATTTTTCAACAGCTGTTCATAACCCTCCCGTTTTTACTAATTTGCTTCTCATTTTTCCCTTTTCTCCGTGGGTACGCAATTGTTAAATGCAAAAAGTTTGATTTTTTAGAAAGGAGACTGTTAGAGTTCTTGACATCACCCGAAAAAATAGTAATTGTATTAAAATTAAATAGCAAATTTTTTAGGGTTAAAAAATGTCATTTTTAATTAAAGAGTAAATGATAAAAATGTTTAATATTTTGAATCTTCTAATGAATGAAGCCAATGAAGCCTTACAACTTACATCATAAAACATGTTTTCTTAATTCCTGCATTTACAAGGTTCAGTAAAAATTTTTGTCTTATTATTTCATTGGTTTTCAAATATTTTCATGTAGTTTATTTGAACAATAATTTTTACAAAATTTTCTCTAGTCCTGCAAAATCATGTCTCCTTCCAGGACAAGTTTAACTTTTTTGGGTTTTTTAACACACTTAATTGGATCTGGGCTCCAAATTCCATTAGATTCGCAAGTAACGTTTTTGAAAGTGGCTCCATACGTAATTTCCTGAACAAATCCTTCTCGACATTTCAAAATGGCTATTGTGTTTAGTGGCGCAGGGATTTCGCATGATACTGCCAGATTGTTCCATAAACAAATAGCTTCCGTTGCAGATTCGCTCAAAATTTTGCATTTGATTTCTAAATTTCGAGAAACAAAAAATTATTGATGAGAGAACTGTTAATTAATTAACATGAAATATAATTATAATGCAATGAACAAAAAACATCAACTACCTTCACAAGTAGGTTCTGTAATCCATTTTCCACCGGGTCCACAAAACACATCTGGGTTCCCTCGAATATTGTACCCATTGTTACATCTGTATACAAGATAGGAACCAGGTTTCAAAGTTTTGGTATGGTAAGGTAACTCGCAGTCTTGATTAGAGTCACAGAGAGATTTGTGTAACTTCCACAGCCCATTAGGTGGTTGAGGAGGCACTTCACACGGTATCAAGTTGTCGTGCCCATCATCTTTATATTTTAATCCATCACTGAAATTCGATGTAGTCTCTTTAATTTAAACCTAAATACAAACTTTCAACTCAAGCTCATAACTTAAACATTAGAAAACATATTTTTATTTTATTAAGCCCATAAAATTCTAATTTTTATAAATAACTTTCAATGCATGCAACTACTTTCTTCCTCTAATACGGAGGAAGGGGTAGTATTTCCTACATAATACTGGTTGCAAGTATGATCACTGAAAATAATACAAAATTCTTTAAGATATACAGTAGATATTAAAGAAGGTAAATTATTATTTGATAACTAACCGACCAACAATTAGTATGAAAAGTGGAATGTTCTTAATCCTATTGTCCTATTATCTCAGGTGTTCTGATACTTTAGGTAACATTTAAGCATTTTGTAATGTTTTTGTATTATTGTTTAAAATACTAGTGACTTTTAATTTATATAATTGTCACCTATACGTTACTCCGACGACGAGGTAACTATTATATGCACTAGTTGAGTTAACTATACTATTATTAATAAAAATGCTTACTTCGTAGTATTTTCTGCATTATTGTGAGATAGAGCTACAACACCAACATGTGGGCATATTGTAGGAGACTCGTCACTACCATCACTACAGTCATAAGCTCCATCACAAGTATGATTCAAATTTATGCATTCACCACTAAGACAGGAAAAATCACCAAGAGCACATCCGTATTGGTGTACTTTTTGGGGTGATTGAGTTGTTGATGTAGATCTAGTTAGCATAAAAATTCCACTCTTAATTATTTTTATATCAGATTTACGAAAGAAGAGTATGTAAAAGGTTATTTAATGGCTACCACTGGTAAAAATTGCGATGATTAAAAAAAAAGATAAAACATGACTTACTTTGTTAAAACTAAGTTTGATGTAGATTTGTTCGTATTGTAGTTGCAATTCTGATAACTTTCGTCACTACCATCCAAACAATCGTTATTCTCATTGCATAGTAAATTATTATCTATGCATTGTCCATTTGAACATCGAAACTGATTACTCCTTTGAAATTGCAAGTAGCGTTATTCAAAAATTAAATATGCAAGCTTAATAATATTAGAATGTTAATTGAATAAAATAAAATAAAATAATAAATTCTGCATTGTTAAATGTAATTAAATGTATTTTGTTCTAACTTAAAATTGTTACTTACCCGCAAATACCATACGTTTTAGCGCTTTTAGAAACTTCAAAGACAAAAAAAAGCCAAATAATATTTGTGTAATACATAATTTGATCGTCAAAATAAATTGAATATATTTATTGTAAAGTGTGAAAGCTGTAGTATTTAACTTCATTAAAATTAAAAGTCAAGTTTGAGTACCTTTTATATAAAACCATTTTTGAAGAATGTTCGCCTGAGTTCTGTTTGAATAGGTGTTACTTTGATCATGAAACTGATAAAACATATTTGGGTTTATTTTCAATGCTTAAAGATTCAGTGCGCATGTAAACAGTCAAAATTACGTTCCAGAAATATGCGACATGAAACAACATTCACCAATAATTGATTTATTTTAAAATTGCTTAATCAGTTGAATTGCAGTTATGGATGAGCTTGAGAATTAATCAACAAATCAATAAGACCATCATTTCATAACGTTGCATAAATATTAATTGAACAAATTTTTGAGTCAAACGTTTTCTCAACTTTTGTAATGATGGCCTGCTATGAAACTATGATAACTTTTTTTTTTATTTCTGTATATTTACATTAATTTTTTCTACAAGAAATTTAGTTGTCATGATTATCAATATACTCTTTATAATTCATGTACTAACAATTGCTACATAAGTGTTTACACGTGCAAACTGAAAATAGAATTAATGTTATAGGAAATTTTATGGTTTGCTGTTTTATCGAAATTACATTGATCATGAAACGGTTAATAAAAGTTAACAAATTTTCCTTTTTTAAAAATGCATGAGCAATCAAAACAAAAAAAATCATAAAGGTCATCATTAAATAAGCATTTAATTAACGACTCGGTAAAACGTATGACGTAATTGTATTTGTGCATTCTTTGAATGCAACAGTCTTAAAAATATTTGTTACAAGGTAATATTTACAATGTTACGAATTCTTAAAATTAAGATAATGATAGGATTAAAAATTTAGTAAAAATTGTAATAAAAGTTTGGGAGAATTTTGTTTTCAACCACTAAATGAAAAATTCATAAACATTATTTGTAATCACATATCTTTTTTTTATTGAAGACTATTGATTGTAGTTGGCCACAGACATGTACACTGTATGTATATATTATGTATAATATATTACCTCATCTTTGCCGTGACCACAGTAAACATAACAAATCATAATCTTTCTGTAACGTATAACAAAAAATTTTAAACAAAAAAAATTAATCAGCACGAAATGTAGCCACAGAAAAGCACTTCGCACTATCACATTTTAGTATTTAGAATCTCTAAATTCTAAGTAGTGAAATAAAATGTGCAAGAATAACATAATTCTTGCAGTTCTCATTCGCATGTTGTTCTTACATACTCATCGAATATTTCTACACCCTACAATCGATCTTACGATGTAAATAAACGAAAACATAATTAATAATAACGAAAATTAAGTATACTGCTTCTGAGCGAAATAATTTAATAGGATGTGAATCAGCTTTTCGCAAATTCACAAATATCACATAAACATATAATTTGTTACATAATCTAATACTCATTTAGATTAAACTGTGTTTTATGTAGTACCAAAGATTTCTCGAACAGTAATATTTTTTCAATTAAATGAAAGCGGAAGACGATAAAGTAATTTTTGAATTAAAAGTATGCTATTGATAAGTTTTTTT
This sequence comes from Copidosoma floridanum, assembly GCF_036245765.1. Classification (NCBI taxonomy): domain Eukaryota; kingdom Metazoa; phylum Arthropoda; class Insecta; order Hymenoptera; family Encyrtidae; genus Copidosoma; species Copidosoma floridanum. The sequence continues at coordinate 5,114,483 of NW_028321891.1, forward strand.
TAAGTTGAAATTTATTCGAATTATTTTGAATTGAAAAAATTTTTTAAACACAAAAATGATTGCACACAGAAAAATTTTGTTGAAAACGTACAAATACAGTACTCGTCACTTTAACTTACGAAGAAAGTAAATTATCTTCTACCAAAAGAGCGATGAAAAAATAATTAAAATAATAAAATTCATTGTACAATATCAAACATACACCAACAAGGATATTATCTACAACGAACATCACAAGTTCTACGTCTACAACTACTTTATACAGCGCATTTTACCCATGCTTCCATCTACTCGATTTTGTTTTTATCTTGAAGTCTTGACTAAACTTATTATCATCTTGGCAGATTCTTACATTATTTGCTTTTCATTTGAATGTTTATTTTGCCATTACAGTATAATTACAAAAATCATGAAACTTTTACGTATGATGTTTGAAGTTTTTTAAGTTCTTAAGTAAATATCCATCAAAAAATTTATGACTGACAGTCTTTGTCATCATTTAATCGATTAAAACTTGAAAACACATTAACAAATAAAAAAAAAAAAATATCAGGTTGTAAAAACCAAAGAAGAAAAACAAAATCTCGGAAAAAGCTTGCATATAAACGTTTGACATCAGCCGAAAGAGATATATTTTTTTTTTTTTTTTTTTTTTTCAAGCAAGAGCATATTATTATTTTTTTGCTATTTTCAAAGATTATGCTAACCTTTATTTTTTCATGAAATTTTATCAGTATTATTTTTGCTTACTTATTTACTTTTATTAAACAAATTGAAGGTACATTAATGAACTACGATAAACAATTTCGATCTTCTCCGATTAACAAAAAGTTTTCATGGTACTCTTGTTTGTTGACGAACTACATTAAACTTCCTAATAAGTCTCTAAGATTATTTTACAAAATTACAAATTTGTAGACTAGTGTCCACTTGTGTGTCAGTGTGCTAAATATTGAAGTACATTTGTGTAATTTTTGTAATGATTTGTGTGAACGTCGACCTATCAACCTACACCAGGGACAACTTTATCGTTTGTCAGTTGCCATGCACAGATCGTTATTATTTACTGCTCGGTAGACTGCTTTTTTTTTTAAACTTAGGCACTAAAAATCGATTTTTATTTTCTGTTAAATTCTTGTAACTATTATTCATTTGAGATATGGTAGTTTATTTGCTTTACGTATTTTTTTTTGTTTTTTTTTTTTTCTTTTTTTTTTCTCTCAACGATGCTCTACTACGCTCCGCTACTTACATTTGATTCTCACACTCGTCATTTAAGTAAATTTAGGAAATTTAATGTACAGCACACGGTGGCAAACAAAAAGGTAATGGAGAAACCGTATCAGTAATTATTACCGAACGATCGGCAATTGATATTTGGCAATAGAATACGGTAAAGTGTATAATTTCATAATTATTATTATCATTATGATTATTATTATTTATAATACGGACGTGGATAATTGCTGGTGACGATGACAATAATAATTGACGAGGTTCGTTCGTTAACTTACTATCCTTCGTTCACGCCGACAATTTACGACAGATTGCTCTTGATAACGTTCAACAAAAGCATCTGCTATCTACTAAGTATCTGTGGATTCTGTTGGATTTCTTTGTTGTTGTTGTCGTGAGCGCCCGTCTGGCCCACTCCGGCGCGTATGGGCTTGATGGATTTGAGCTTCGTCGTGCCACCGTACTTGAAATTCACGTCGCTACACGTGTCCAACGGGTGCATCGTGCCCGACAGATTTGTCAACGAATCCGAGTTTGTGTCCTCGAGCTTTGTCGTGGGGATTTTCATCACGCTCCCTGTTGGAAAAAATCAATAATACGTACACTTCTCTCGATTGAGGTACATGAGATCATAATAAAAAAAAAAATGGAAGTTACTTACCAAGTTCGTAAGCCGATTTAGAAGACTTGAGGGGCATTCTCGTGTTTCGCGGCAAAGAAACCGATTTCTCCAAAGCAGCTATAGTGTCGATCTTCAAACTACTGTCATTCTGGGCTATATGATTGTCCGAGCCACTATTGACACTGTTATCTGTAATTTGTATGTCAATGTTCGAGGTTTTGGAATCGTTCTCGTCATTTCCATTGAGCGAGTTGGACGAGTTGATCGTCTCGTTGCTTCCAGCGTCGCTCCGTATCGCTGCCATTTGGGCGCGTTGCTGCTTGATGTGGTTGTGCGAGTTCGCGAAGAAGGACGATACCTTCTCGAGCTTCGAGCCAAGGTTTGGCTGGCTGAGGGCCGATTTGAGGGGATAAGGTGGCTCCATCATGCTGTTGGTCTTGATGAGTCGCGAGTCTTTACCGGCACTGTTGCTCTTTTTCATGTCGTACTTGTTGTTGTTGTCCTCGATCACGCGACCGGGTAAGGAACGTAGATTGCTGTTGCTGCGACGTTTTTCGACTGAGGATAGTTGAGCAACGATTCGGCGAACATCACCCGGAATTTCTATGTCCGTTTTGGAGTCTATCAGTTGTTGGATAAACGAGCCCATTGTCGATATTGTTACTTCGAGACTTCGGTTCTGGGACTCGAGACGATGAAGGTTGGCCTGGTGGTGCGTGCGCGTTGTCTCCAGACGTTCCAAATTTGCCATTGCGATCTGTGGTTGAATAATTAATACTTGTTACAGTTACTACTAAAAAAAAGTTTATAGTTTTATTTACCTCTAACTGTTCGTTGAGATGAGTATTTTGTGACACCAACTGTTTGTTCAACAGTTCCAGTTTTTCCATGTTTTCTATCTGTGGTTTCACAGAAATCATTTCTTCTTGGAGGACTTGGTACTCAACGCGGTACTCGTTAAGCTGTTTGGCCATTTCCATGTCAGGATAGAATACTCGCTTCATAACTCTGTCCAAAGTTACTTTGTCTACTGCTGGTACCTTTGTCTATTAGTAAAAAAAATTATGCAATGAGTGACCATGAGTATTAAATAGTAGATCGTTATTCAAGAAATTGAGCTCGAACAGTACCTTTAGATATTCCATAATTTCCTCGAAACTATCGCATTTCATTAACGGGTCTTGGTGTTCTTCTAGCAGGGCAAGAGCAACACGGAAAATTACTTCCGAAGATTCAAGGAATAGCAAATCTACCAAAAACAAAAAAATTAGTATACTCGCATGTCAATATTCCAGCTCGCTGAAATATGACTGGAAAATCGTTGAACGAACCAAAAACCCTGGTAACGAATCCAAGCGGAAATTGGCTGGCAAACAGAGTCAAAAGCCACGGAGCCGCGTACAACGTAGGCGAGACCTCGTGCTTGTCAAAGTGATTATAAATAGCTGGAAGCCTATCGTGAAGCAATCTCGACAATTGGTAGAGATGGAGTTGCAAAGCTGCCATGTCCGGTAGGTAGAGTTTTCGCAGGCCACGTCGGAACATGAGGTGCCGGAGTAGGAAGAAAGCCTGATCCTCGGACATCTGTAATCGTTTTTGATGAGCAATCACAAGAGTCGTTTGACTTTGATCATCAGTTGGCCTTTTTTTTTTTTTTTTTCATCCAACCGACAATGACAATTATTGACCTTAATTAAGCCAAGGTCTGATTCATCATATTAAAGTTACATTTTTTCAACGAACGCACGTGATGCAACTTGCTGCTTCTTTGAGAAATCAGTAAATACCTAAGCCAATTTTGTTTTTAATTATAATAAAAAAATAATCTTGGTATCTTACGTGCAACAGAAGAACTCCAGCGACGAAACTGAGGCCCTGGCAGTATCCCACTTCATGGTCGAGCAGAGAGTACGCCTTGAGTAAGTTGAAGAGGGCCAATTGTCCAGGTCCCAGGGGCGAGCTGAAATACGGGTGATTCGGGAAAGTGCGCCCGAGATCTATAAGAATGGCGTGCTGTTGTGACGTCAGTTGTTTCAACAGTAGCTCGTACGGAGTATTATAGTTTGGGAAGTCATGCGTGTCCAGAGGTGGTTGTTTCATGCAGAACTGCTCGGCCAAAAACTGCCATACTTCACCGCGCTTGCCTCGCGGTACACCTGCATTTTTATGACCGTATGTTAAAAAAAGGGCCAAAATTTTTATTAACAGTGAACAACAAAGCCTTCGTATATACCTTGCTTTATGGCTTGAAGAAGCATTTGGTTATCACATTTGGTTGAGATTCGCGACTCCTTGCTGACCAGCAAGTCCCAGACCTCTACGAGCTGTCGATTACAACTGCTCAGCTCGTCGTATTCCAATTTTATTCTCTTGACTGTAGCTTCCTCTTGTCGAACTAAAATGAAAAATAGAAAAAAACTCAGTCATGTATCATATACTTTAGACATGCGTTCCTCGATAGATCGTTTTAGAATGGTTCTATACCTCGAAGCCTAGCATTTTCCTTCTCCATCCTGATGAGAATCAATTGCTGATTTATTGCTTTTTTCCACAACTCGCGCAACTCTTCCTTACTCCTCTTCTTTGCTGGCATCAACTGTGCGATATTGATATTGCTTAAATTGACATTTTTCATATCGCTCTTATTTTCTTGATCTTTTCCAGGCGTGACAACGCGGTTTAATATCGCCTGTCTCCACGAACCGCTTTGCTGATGCTGTTTGTCCTTGCTACCTTCACCCTCGGTGGGAGACATTTTTGGCGAATTTCCAACTTTCAAGAATCTACAGCAAATAACAAAAAGATTATTGTTAAAAATTAAAAATCTATGTATTTTTTGAATGAAGTATAAAAAGGACTTTAACTTACATATCCATCATAGGACTTTTAGGACTAGCCATGATAGTTGCGTTGATCTGTTGTTCCGGAGAAACGCGAAGCGATCGTGGTCTGCTGGACTCGGGTGATGTATCGGTAATGGGCAGCATACCTGAACCGCCAACTGGACTTTGCAAGCCAGCTTTGTTCAATTGGTTCTGGGAGCCAAGGCCAAAATCGTCTTTGGAGCCTTTTCGTTTCATGAGATGGTCGAAGCTATTGGTCAGTGAGCGCTTTGCTTTCATAAATATCGTACTGCCCACTCCGACGCTTAGGTACTGGTTCAGAAACTCGCTCCTGTGAAAAGTCAAATATATAGTTGACTATTCGATCAATCGGTATTGATTTCAAGAATATATCATTGCTTTTTAAAAATATAGATATGTGCACGATTTAGTTTCCTTACCAATAATATCAATACTTAACTTCAAAAAAACGCCTTCCTCACGCAAGCATTGCCGTTGCAATTAAATTAATTTTTTTAAAGCTCACAACTTCAATGCTGTCAAGTTGATGATAAGTCAACGTTGATTCAACACTGAATCGGTATTGATTAAACGTGGTATCAATATAAAATCAACGATGTAATTAATGACTAATTTCAGCGTTGATTTAGTATTGATATTTTTGATAGGGGGTAATGCTTATCGTGGATTATAACACGAGATATTTATTTTCTTACGGCATCTCCGAAGCACCGATGTGAAAAATTTACATTTCATGCAGTATTCCTCAAACGTTTTTTCATCCACAAAGCGAGTCCTTAATAATTCGGAGCGTACCCGCTATCCTGAATTCCAAGCAGCCCTCCCACCCTCCGTGCTCCAGAAACTTAAGGACCAACTCTGATACTATTACTCTGGGTTGGGTACAAATCCGGACTTGTTTCTTTATTCAAAAGCAGAAAAGACAAAAAAACGAGCCGACGCACGAACCTGTTCTCCGCAGTGTCGTGAACATGCCGTGACTGCTTGGCTTCGCAGTGCACACGCAGCAGCATCATGAGGAATTGGTTTTGCTCCGACAAACTGGTGCCCGAACCAGTTCCACTGGCAGCCTCCGCGCCGCGGTACTTTGTCACGACGACGTCCTGCTCGTCCTCCGGCAGCTGCTCCAGCCGCGAGAATATTATGCTCTGAGTCTTGCGGTCGCTTTGCCCTGAAGACACAAGGTATCGTCACACTCTGGATCCTATATGCGAGCATCACAATTCAACGTACCTTCGATCTCCTGGCACAGTTTGCTGTACCAAACCATTGGGCAGTGCTCGCAGGAGAATACCGGCCGTTCCTTCTTCGGCTGTCCACTGGCCGACGACTCGAACGCTTGAGTTATCGCTGAAAAACCACGCATCCGTATCAAACGTGGCTTCGACAACGAGTCGAAAAGTGTTTCGCAACACGAGACTCACCTGCAACGAGGTCGTCGGCAACGGACTCCGATTGACACTTGAAGATGAAACAGACGAAGCGCTCGCTCGTGCTGTCCCGGCAAACGAAGCCAAAGTGCTCGAGATTCTGGATACCCCGGACGCAGCTCGCGACGTCCCGCAGTTGCTTGTGCAGCAGGATTTTCTTGCGGTCCGGGCTAATCAGCCTCAGGTCCAAACGCCCCACCTGTAATTCAACGCGTCAGGATATCCCGTTCTCTTTTTTCGAAGCCAAATGCAAAGAAAAAACGAAAAAAGCAAACCTGGAAGAGCATGGTCCGGTTGAGGTCCTCGTTGTCTTTCGCCGAGTCCCGCCTGGTCATCATGACGCTGCCCGTTGACGCGGCCCGATTCCTCATGGCTACCTCCGGCAATGGGATGCTGTTTGACTTTTTGGGTGGCTCCGTGGGTGATGTCTGGGCTGGGGAGGGTTGGATCACTGGTGCCGATTCTATCGACTTGCTCAGGCTCGTTGTCGGCGTCAGTGGGCTCATCGGTGACATCAGGTTGCCGTTGCTCGCCACGTTCTCCACGCTGCCGGCGTCACTCGTGTTCGAGTCCTAGGGTACGTGATTTTTTTCTTTTCATCAAGTAGACCAATTATAAGGAAAAGTATAGGGATAGGAGACAGATAAGCGACTGACCATGCTGTCTCTGCGGGCGTTTGCGAATAAACCGGAGGCACCGGCCTGTTGTTTGAGCTGATGGCACTCGTTGAGCAAATTGCCGGCGGTCGACCGGGACTTTTCGAGCCCGTTACTGCGGAACTTGCTGATGAGGACATCGTCGATGTAGGACTCGGGCACGTCGGGACGGCTGACTTTGGTCTTGCCAACGTAGAGCACCTCGAAGAAGTGCGACGAGCTCGGCGATATGTCGGCGCCGATCGACGTCAATGCGGCCGCGCTGCTCAACGAGCGCTGCGGCAACTCGGGCTTTTCCTTTTCGATCCGCGACGAGGACGATTGCTCCTTCATCGCACCAAATAGCTCTTGTACCTGCGGGACAACGATTGTTACATGTTGCGTGATTAGAAATAGTTGTTTGTCAAAACGAAAATAGTAGCGTAATTCTGTTGTTCTTGGTCTTTTTTTTCAGTCATGCCGTTTTTCTAAAAGTCATTTCAATACTTTTTTTTTTTTTGTTGCTTCAACGCATACAATGAAGCGAGTTTGTTAATAACGATGCACGAGGTGTTACGCCACGAAACTTGATTTATAGTTCCTCGTGACATTTAGCTAGCATAATATATCAGATTAAGTACCTTATGTAAAACTATGTAGTATTAAGGAAAAATTTAGCAATTTATGCATAGTATATATTATGTCTTTATCCCAGATATGGAAAAAAAAACCATACATGATCCATCAACTTGATGCTTACGAAAACAAATGGATACGCATCTAAATAATCAATTGAAAGTAGGAAGAAATGAAAAAAATATTGAGTCAAGCCCATACGAAGACGAAAATTTAAAAATAACGAAGAAAAGTTTCCAGAACGAACGAGCTAGCCCCAGCATCTCTCTTCATTGCCACTATCACCTCTATTTTACACTCCCCTTTTCTTCCCCAGTACGAAACTAGCACACGGCGGATAGAGAGGGAGGACGTCTAACAGAGCTACTTGGCGCTGTTGTAGAAAAAAAAAAAAAAAAAAAAAAAAAAAAAGAAAAGAAAGAAAGAAAGGAAAACAAGGAGCGAAGAAAGTGGGCGTGCAGAAGGAGAGCCACCACTTCACGGGTGCCCACGGCTTTTCTTCACCCTTTAATTCCGTAGGCCCTCGAGTTGGCTCTCTTTTCTTTCCTTCTTTCTTTTTATTCATACCTTCTTGTTTGTTGCGGTTGACGAGCGTCCAAGCGCGCCGGGGAAGGTCAGATCGTTAATGAACTATTTTTCAGAGCAGCGCGCGTGTTGTGTGTGCACTGATGCACACGTTTTTCATGTAATTGGATCAGCTGGCGCGGAAGTACGCGCTTGGTCTTCGCTTTTTTTTTTTTTTTTTTTTTTTTCATCCACCCCCCCGATTCTACAAGAGATTTCTTATTTATTTTCGATACTAAAGTCACGAAGCTACATCATTTCTCTACAGTGAAGACTAGCAGAGCTTATTGGTTTTAATTTTTTTTTTTTCATTATGAAATCAAGTCAAGGTATACCAAAGCATTGGTTGAAAAATACGTGACAACTGCAAACGATTAATCCACAAGTGTCAAGTCGTTTATATTATGTATAAGAATGTCAATATTTCAGACATATTTTGGTACAGGTAAAGACAGTTGGAAAAAAAAGTTTAATGAGAAATATAAATTTTTATAAGACAAAGCGAGGATCTGGATGGATCGAGAAATGAGACAGAGTTTCAAGCTGGATTATTAAAAAAAAAAAAAAAAAAAAAAAAAGTCTTCCCTGGTTTCATCCCGACGTGGTTTTGCTCCGTTGAGAAATCGTAAGGCACTCCATCAGAGTGTTTACGGGAGCGATAAATCAAGCATCTAACAATAGGCCGTAGCGAAATCAACAGCCAATTGAAACCGGAGAGCCTCGCGGAAACAACATCTCGTACTTTTCGAGCGTTTTCTTTCGAAAGCACGGGAAAATTTATTCTTCGCGCCTGAAACGCGAGAGCGACCGCGAAACAAATGAAACGAGAATCCTCGAATGATTCCTTCGCTCGACGAAGCTCTGCTTTCGCGCGCAAAGGACACCTAAAAATAAATATACATAAAAAAAAGTCAAGATTGATACACACACACACACTGCAAACCGATCCTATTCACCCCGATGTCGAGAGACACGCCGATATCAGGTGTCCCTCGAGAGCCTCTTCCTCTGCCTCCAAAGAAGGAGCCCGACGCGAGTTTTCTCTTTGCGGAGCCAAGCAAGCGGAAGGGATGTCTTTGGGGGAGGCTGCCCGAACCGAACGCGGGATGAAAAGGAGGGGCCGAAGGGAGAAGAGATATAGGTTTGCCCAAAGTCGTCGCGCGGGGGTTTTAATTGAGAGATGAAATATTTAAATCTCCCTTGTAGAGCTCTCGCGGCGCGCAGGGCTTTCATTCACTCGTGCACGTGACGTACCCTTTTGAGCGTTTGATCATTGATGTACGCAGTGATTACATACAAATGTCACGTATTGAAATACATTAAAATTAAATATAACAAGTTTAACAAATCCTCGGAAATTCGGTTAATATGTATTATGAAAAATTCTCGAAAGTAGAAAAAAAAATATGAAATAATAAAATGCAATAAAGCGCATGGAATTAGAGTTGATTAAAATTGTCACACAGCCAGACACTCGAGAGCGTCTTCTACGTGCGTGTGCATCTCGTGAGGTTCCACTTGAAATCCTCCCATGTATCCGAGGTACGCCCACTTGATCGTCATCAGGACGAGTTTACTACAGAAGGAGGGAGAGACAACTGACTCGCGTCTCGATCAGCGGAAAACCGCAGTGACGGCGATAAATCGAGAGTCTGCCATCGATTATTCCGGCCCTGTCTGGGCACTCAACGCGCCCGTCTAATGAAACATTTTCCTTCCACCCCATCCGTAGGCACGCTCATCTCGAGCTGCCACCGCCCTCCATCCTCCCACCCCCCCTTGGAAGAGGAAACTGCAGAGGCAACGCGACGGAACTAGAAAAAAACGCTTGCCAGGTGAGAAGGAAGAGGAAAGAGACAGGGGCTTCGCCTATCCAATTACCGATTGGCAGCGAAAAGGAGGAAGAAGAGCCCGGGCGAGGGGGAGGCTTATCATGCTTTTATCGTTCGTCGACGCTTTATGACGTCATAGGCTCGCACGCCCGAGTGTGTGTTTGTTGTCGGGTTAAATATCTCTCCCCTGGCATATACGTACACACCCGATCGATCTCACAGCCGAGTGTGAGAGTGACGGACGTGCAGGGGGATGATATGTTTGTTGGACTGGCATACGATGCTAAACAGGAGGCTGAGCTAGTTTTTTGGTGTAAAGGCCGCCTTGGGTTTTTCTTACTGTTGTACTTTGACACTTTTTTTTGTTCATCAGTTAGATGGAGATTGGGTTTTTTCTTGAATCCGAATGAGTAAAGATCTGCATATACCCAATTTCAAACTTTTTGTTCCCTTGGACGCAAGAAACTCCGAGCGTTTATGTAATTTCCCCCCCCCCCCCCATCAAGAGGAGTTTTTTACCGACCATTTTAAGAGCTTTTTATTAATTCGCTACGGCTTAAGTGTATTGCGATAAGCCTCTCTGACTCAATCGGATGTTGTTATATCGAAGCTTCACTGCCCGCACAAAGATAGAACTAGTTAATCCACGAAAATAAAGCTGCCCGACCCACCGGTGTTTTTCTCAACCATCGCCTTTCAAAATTAGAAACAATAATAGTTGTAACAAAATGAGAAGAAGAAAAAGAGCCGATTCGTTTCACCGATCGGTAAGATCTCGGCGTCTAGAAAATTGAAAACGCATCCACACGGCCATTGGTTCAGAGAAACACGAAAAAGGGAGATGTAAGTAAAATCAGAGGAAGAAAACAAAAAAAGATCCCCGCGATGTTCGTCCGAGCAGTGCGTCATCGGCTCGATAATCAAGCCCTCGCCTACGTTGGCCATGCAACTCGCTAAAATCCATCTCGACTCGCTTGCCTCTTTGGATTCGTGTATATTTTGTGCGGATGCACACGTGCGCACTTCTACCCGCGAAAACAATGCCGAAAATAAAAGGCCTTCGACCATTTCATCTTCTTTGTACGCGCGTACCACAGCCATCCAAAGCCAATCGTATCTCTCCATTATGCTCGGAGAATCTGTAACAAAGACACGCCCAAAAATGCAAATTCTCATCGTCACCCCTTTCCCCCTGTAGTTGTAAACATCGAGTTCTTCACATATATGGGTCGCTTGTGTTTACACCGACACGTTCTGTCCGCTGCTCCACATTGCGCGCCAGATCAACAGCAGATGGCTAATGCGATTGCAACTACGGAGCGCCCAAGAGATCGGACGTTTCATTATTTCCGTCTGGCGCAGAAGAACGGACGGTCGTGGTCGCGTGTTACGTCATCGTTGCTCTTTTCCTCGCTCCCTCTCTCTCCAGAGAGCTTTTTTTTCTCGTTTCAAATTACAGCCAAATGACGATTTCGAGTTTCCAAATTCCCATTTGATTGTATTTTATATAGACAGGTAAAGTAAAATCAGAGGCCACCGTCCCCATTTGCTTGTACAGTAGACCAAAGCCATATAGCCTTGATCGTGAATACAGTATTACAACACGTGCAATTAGCTCTACCGAACGTGTGAAGCGGCTCGTTCGCTTTGACAGTGAAATCTGTCGTCGTCACCGATAATTAAATTCGTCGCGGTGCTCGTTGGCGATGTCTCGTGACGACACACTTCTCGCAGTGACCAGATGCACGCGGCCACATGTTGATGAAGATCAAAAATACATTTGGACCAATTGAGAAAAAAAACGATTGCGGAACACGGTGGCAGTCTTTCACTTTTATGCACCCCCTTCCCTGCACATTTACCAACTCGCCGTGAAAAATTCAGCCACATCGGAAAGCTACACGCCGAGCTTTAAAGATCAAGAAAGCCAAAGTCAACGCCAAGTCTCGGAGGAGCAACAACAGGCACATAGCACCCACGTCCATCAGCTCGGCTGCCAAGACGGTCTTTGCAACGATAACAGTAACAGTAAACCATCATGATTTACCGACCCATCCCTATACACGTGTGGATTAGGTAACATCGCCCGACGCACACCAAACGGAGATGCGCTGAAAGTTATGGAGGGCAGGGATGGCTCCAAACGCTCGAAAATAGACATACTCTCTCTCTCTCTCTCTAGTATAGGTATGCCCCGTCTCCACCCGACACTGGATCCTTTTCGTGAGTGCAAGGTATATAAGTAGATACAGTTGACGACCTACCGAGCCTGCGTGTCGACAAAGTGGGCTTTTTTTTTCATTGTACGCGCACTTGCCACGGAGAATGCGCTCTTCCTCTCTCTGGTGAAGTTTCGGGGTCGAGCAGCTGATCGACGCGTGCACAGCCGATGCCTTTAACTCTCGTCCTTCGTTAATGTCGCGCCAGTTTAGAATCGAGCGCTTTACGAGCGAGTGTGCCTATACTCCTCTCGGGAGGTTTTATTGTTTCAGCCTCTCTCTCTCTCTCTCTCTCCGTCTCGCGTCACGTGGGGCGCCACGATGATTTCCTACTCGTCGGTCAAATGCGATCGCATCCTTGTTGGCCTTGGGCGCTTCGTACGATTATTAACCGCCAATAAAACCATTGGTCCGAGTGCTTGTACATGTGGCATTCTATTCTCGTAAGCGAGGCTGTCTCTTTTTGTTTTACATTCGAGAACAAAACTTTTGTACGTAAAAACCCATGTGGTCGGGATGTACTCGTGGAGGGAAAAGGGGCTTTACGTGCAACGCTATACACTTGACACGGGCATTCCTTACTCGAGTCGACGCGGAAGTCGGCAGGAGCGCCAACAGGTGCAAAAACGTCCAAGGACGTGCGGCCCAGCGAACCGCAACGCCCTTACCGCGCGGTTTTCACGCCTGACTTTTTAATTTTATGAGCAGCGTGTACGTAAACGCGATCGAGAGCTGACCCCGTTACCCATACCACACGTCGCGTACAGAAACACGTGACCGCGATTTATGCAGCCTGCAGATGGTCATCTAAATTCGTGCCTCGATCCTCTCATCGAGCGCGTGTATTTTTGAGGACATCGGGATACGACTATACTCGGTATGCTGGTAGAAATTTGTGGGTTTTTTTTTTTTTGTGCCGTTGTTGGTGTTGCGCGAGCGTTGGCGCGTGAGAAGTGTGTGACGTAAGGATACAAATATCGACTAAACCGTCGGCCATCATTTCAGCTGGTGCGGGAGAAAATTGAAATTCGCCGAATAAATGTGGCACAGGGGGAGGTAGGGAGGTCGGTTTCTAGGGCCGTCGTCGTAAAAGTAGGCCGTTAACCTGAAATGAACCGAACGCAAGTGTGCACGTGCACGTACAATCCTCTCTCTGTTGGTGTGGGTATAAAACTCGCGAGAACATGTGTACGGTATATATATCGCATTTGGGATTTTTATTCGCGGCCAAAGTGCAACGATATCGCCCCGCGAATGCATGGACGTGTATGCCTCGTGAAATATGAATTCGCTTTGGACGATTTTACGGAGCTGGTGCAGTTTTTATCTTTGCTTTTTACGAGACTCGGTGGAGTATCCTTAGCTTTTAAAGTTAATGATAAAAGTCTGGAAATACAAAGGCAGGAGATCAATGTAAGGTTGAGAAAATATTTTTTCAAAACAAGAGCCAAACACTTATTGAGCGAACGAAGCTTTTTAACAATAGCGTCATATTGTGATTGAAACGTGTGAAATGTAATACAATGGACATTTAATTTGTTTGGAATTAATCTTTTTTTTTTTTTTTCATCTAATAACGGGTGACAAATAAATACGTAATTATTTGATAGGATTGGTTTTTGTTACATAAGCTATTAGTTTAAACTGGAAGTTATCATACTAAAATACGAATTGGTATGATATGAAAAAAGTGAATTTTTAGTTTAAAACCACCGAGAAATAATTCAGATTTCATACACACGTATTTTTATTTACAACTCGTACAAAAAGTTTTATAAAAATTATTTCGTTTTATTGTTTGTTTATTTTTAGTTATTTATTTATTATTATTATTTTTTTTTTTTTAATGAGAATCAAACATTTATTTTAATAAAAAGATAAAATTACAAGTACAAGCTTGATAAAGTGAGACTTAAAAAAAAAAAAATTAAATTAAAATAAATTGAAAAATTAAATAAAAATAAATAATAAGAGACGGAAAAATTTATTTATTTTTCAGTTCTGTTAAATTTAATCCATACACTAGATCGATTATTTTATTTCATTTTTTTTTGTATTTATTTTAAGTTTGTTTTTTTTTTTATTTAAAAATTATCGCTTGATTTTTAACCAAGTGAGTTTTATTCATTTATTTACTTGGTACTTTATCATATTTTATGTTTCTCAGCCAGACTGTACTGGACCAAGAGTACTTAATCCCAGATAAATCCATTTCAATTCTATGCAACTACTGTTACTAACCATAAAAAAAAAAAAATGAGCGAAACAGAGATGGTGCGGGGGAAGCTCATTTGAACAGCTGTTGGCGTACGTATATACATTATGCAGCTGTGCACGTGCATTGTTATGTTATGCCATCCGACGATAGCTGTGCTTGTGCGTCGCACATACGAACGCCCACTTTTGTTTCTGGTCTGTTTTGATTCTTGGCTTTCCGAGAACTAAGGTGGATGACAGTATTGAATATAAAGAAAAAGATCGCAGCGCAAATAATTATTTAAAATTGAGCCTCATCAAAGTTCGATAGCTTTGTGGAGGAGGTTACTACCGTAGGAATACATTTTTTCTTTGCGATGCACTTACTCAAGCGGTTCTTCAACAGTAGGTATCCTCGTAAAACGTAAAAATGTTTCAATAAAGATCATTTTTCCTTTGATCATAAATATTGTAACCGTTATAAAATTATCGTGAATTTTTCTACTTGTTGACAGCGTATTTTTAAAACCGTGCCGAAGACGAAAGTGATTATTACGTGACAAAGTGAGATATGACACTTTGCGATAAAAAAAATAACTCTATTGTTTTCTGGCACGAAAAATATGACATTCTCAGCGTTGCAGGTACTCGCATACCTGAGCATACTTATGAATAACCTTGACTCCGTTTGAGATTAGTCTTATTTTCTTTAAAACACCACTTACGTATGTTTATAGGACAATTCATCAAGTTAACAAAAGGATTTGCTACCGACAATTTACTTCTTACATAATTTTACGTGAAATTGGACAATCCTTAAAAAGATTTTCTATTTATTTTCGGACCAACCGACGAAAAACACACAACAGTTTAAATTGGCTCGTCATTTCCTTGTTTACAAAAACAACGACAAAAGAGGTAGAGAGCACGCTTTGATCACGGTATCGACCCCTGATCGAGTCAACAACGTCTCTTCTTACAAGTAGGATTAAAAAAAGAAAAAAGAAAAAAAAAAAGTATCCTTTTCGAAAAAAAAAAAAAAAAGATCGTAGGGGATACACACACGCACGCGTCCAACTGCTGGAACAAACGAAACCGATGCTCCTAGAAACCGATAGCATCCGTTTGTTTTGAGGAGGGACAAAGACAACCAGGAGGAGAATTGGCAGGGTCTTGCCCCCCAGAGGCAAAAAGCGAACACGGCCAAGCTAACGAGGTCTGGCACGGGACATGGATTCTCGCCCGCTCGATCGCCACTCGTAACGGATTTAGAGGTGCAACTGAAGCTCTCCACGATTTTTCCAAATCTTTTTCTTTCCACGCAACGAGTTTTTACTTCCTTTGTGTTATTTTTTCCTTTTTTTTTTAACAAAGGGTCTTTATGAGACGGTGTTTTTTTTTGGGTGTCGACAAGAGCGCGCCAAGTCCACTGCGGTGGGTGGGCGAGTGATTGTCATTATTATTATATGTTGGGTGAGTATTTAAAGACGAGATTGATGTGGATACGCGTCAGTTCTCCCCAAGTCTAAGGCTAATTGAATTACAGAAAAAACAGTAGCAAATGATTTACACTTCGTTGTAAAAGATTACATCCGATTCAACCTAATGCTTTGACATGCGAAAGGTGTCGTTGTACGGGTCTCGGAGTGTCAAGTGTACCAACTTGTTTTGGTATGCACAAAAAGTTTCAAGTTCATCCGTTCGACTGAACGAGCCGTAAAATGCAAAACGAGACGTCCCAGCTTTATAGCAAACACAACTTTTTTTGCTTCCTCAAAATAATAAAACCCTCCAAACGCATAAATACATTAAACTCCAAAGCCAAGCGATGAAAACAAAAATGTGTGGCTCTTTTTATATAAATCCAGTCTTATTTTTTTTCCCCCCGTTCATTATCATAATAGCCGCATCCAACTCTCGTACCGATCGCTCTCGCAAGTGTGTCAATGCTTCTATTTTAAATAATCGGAGCGATGATTAATTCCGATGCGTCGGGGGGTACAAACAACTGGCGGGAGATGAATCTGACTCTCCCTACGGTGTCTCTTTGCACGGTTTTATCGGTACGCGTATACTACGAGTGCAGTGCACGAACAGTTGTGCAGATGGGATATTATACAGGCGATGCGATTCGCACGGCAACTACGCGTCCCGCAGCCCATTGTTGATCGTGGGATCGAAGAGCCGCTTTTCCCACGGGCAACCGCAACGAGAGATGGTGAACTTTATTTTTTTTTTTCTCTTCGAATCGAAAATCGGGCTGGAGAGCCCGTACGTCTCGAGTCCGGTGACCCCGACGAGTGCGAAAAAAGCTCTTACCGTCGGTCTCCTGTTGAGCGTGCTAGCATCGCTGAACGAGTGGATGGTCACGTACGGGCTGGACGCTGATATCGGCACGGTTATCATGGCTCCGGGCTTGCTTTTACCCCACCACTGTACACTCCAACACCAAACTAACTCCTGGTCGGGAGCACCGTCATTACAGTCTGTCGTGAGGGCAGTGAGTGAGGAAATATTGGGGAACAATGTTTCTCCAGCCCTAAAGCACCATCGGGACGATTATTCGCGACGGTCATCCCGCCGATACGCCACAAATTGTATATGGTAGTAAAAAAAAAGGAGAGGATGATTTCGCGGGGGTGAGAGTCGAGATCGCGTGCGTCTTTAGCGAGACTTTGCGTCGCACTGGTGTACACGCGCGCGCGCGAGCTTGGCTATAGCCGGCGATGCGAATAGAAACGGTCTTCTGCTCCATCGCCGGCCTCGCTCGTGAGCTCTACCTATACACACACGCGCGCGCGGCTCCCGCGACCGAGCGAGCTTGGGCTTTTGCTTCGCTGAGCTTTTTTAGACGCTGACGCGAGGGGAGCGGAAAAGGAAGGGGGGGGGGAGAAATCGGTAAAAAAACGTCTGGCCCGAGCAAACTTTATCCCACTGATCTCGTTTCGCAAGAGGTGATTGGGCGCTGCTTGGGGATGATCTCTGTTGTCGTTGCTTTTTTTTTCCTTCCATTGTCATCTACCGCTGTAATAACGTATACACTTGTGTAATCGATGATTTTTCTCATCGTAAAAAACTGCTCTTAATATCGGAGAGTTGAAAATTGTTGCGAGTGTACGCCTGTATGCGTTGCGCTAAAGCGAGCGAGCGCGTCTTACCTAATCTTGGATGTTACTACTACCGCGCTCGCGCGTTACACGTGCATATACATACACAAGCCTGCATCACCTGCGTGTCTTACGTAAGGGTATTATTATTATTATTATTATTATTATTATTATTATTATTATTATTATCATCGTTGTCGTGTTGTTTGTCTCTTAAAGTGGGATTTGCATACGTTTCCCAAAGGAGAAAGTTGAAAAAACTTTATTTGATTGTCGTGTCGTCGGTACATCGGTATCTTTGCCCGAAAATAAAGCTGAATGAGATGTATATATGCATCTGCACACGTAAGTCGGACTGCAAAAACTTGACTGGTATAAACTGTGATTTGCATTCGAGCTGCCAGTACAATGTTGTCAATATCTGTTTGTACGAGTGTAGTTAGCACCTTTGGGGAGAAAAAGCTCCGCGTAGTGTTTCAAACACTTTTGACTGCACGAAAATTCGAGTGGAGGAAACGTCACATCCAAGATTTTGTACAATAACAACTCACGTGGACCCGCTCACGTGGCATGGAAATATATCGCAACGAGAAGAGTGTCGTGGATTATCGAGGTAAATGAATGAATCGATCGCATTGTGGATTGTCCAATGGAGGATAGAATGTCAAAATCGATTGTCTGATACTAATGACGGAGGTATAATTATGAGTTTTTTTTTTGACGTCAGAAGAGTCCCTTAAATTTATTCCAACTGTCCCAATTATGTTGATTAATAGTCTGGTGCTAGTGTGGCGTGTTAAAGTTCCCAATAAAAAATCGGGCAGTAGAGGCAGCCTTCGACGGAGCTCGTAAAAGAAAGTCGAAGGTATTCGTGTCCACGGTAAAAGGTTTTCCCTCTCGGGTTCTCGTCATCCCTGGCCGCGAGCGGACTCTCTCGAGGCTGCTTCGACCGCCTCGTCGCGTTCTCAGCTCCCACGTAATTAATTCCATCAATTATGCAACGCCCGACGTTGCTGGTCGCGCCCCGTGCGTCAACATTTACGGTGACACTGAGCTTTTCGGATGTACGCGTATGGAGGAAACTCATTGATTTTCGCTGCGCTGCTGTCGAAACCAGCGGCGGTCTGTGTGGATTATGAAAATGTTTACGGAGCTGTTGCCGAGCGGCTTAGACGCGGACGGGGAATGTAAAAAATTTAAAAAAAAAGACGCGGTGGCCGAGCTCTATTGATTCAAGCGAGCCGACCTGTCGCGTTTGCGAATTAACTTCTCGTTGACTCGATGTTTTCATACAATACCGAGATGGAAGAATATTAGCAAATTCTAGTTTGTCTACGTGCTATTGTTTGACTTTGGCGATCATGGCCGTGGCCATAATATTGCAGTTCGCTCCGAGTAGATATACGTGTCGGTCTGCACGAGGCAAAGTGGTCTCTGGAGAGGGTCAAAAGTGTCAAGCCTCGGGAACAGAATGACAGGTTTTTTGCTCGCTTTTTTCCCTAACGATCGGTAAAATATTCACGAGAGGATTGTTCGACGGGGAAAAAAAAGACCAATTGAGCTTAATTGATTCGCTTGTGGTGCCTCTCTTGTTTATCCTGCGGTGGAATAATCTTGGCGTGTATTGGAACTGATGCGTGAAATTATCCTACGAGAAAAAAAGGAAAATTCATACGTTCACTTGGAACGGAATTACTTATGGCTCGTGTTCAACAAAAAAGCGACGGGTGATTATGGAAAGAAAAAGGAGAGAAGAAAGAAAAAAAACACAAAATGCTGTTCTTTCGCGCGAGCCGTTTTGCGTGAGCGCACTTTCTACTTTTGCATCCCAGAGAGCGGGGTTTCGGCAAAACACATAAATTTTCTAAAACGGTGTGAATTCTCGCCGGGGCGTTTAATTAAAATTTTCACCGCCAGGTAACTTTGTCCGAGTCTGGCGCTTGTGCGTGTAAAGGGGTTTTAATATAACGCCAGACCTGTTCTAGTTGCGTTGATTATAGATATCATGTGGGTGGTACGATTACGGAAGATGAGGATCTCTCATTAGAGTTACCATATTAATTTAGGTCGCCAATTACGAAGGAAAATGCGAGTTAACACACAAAAAATTTTTCCCTTTTTTAGTGGATATAAATTTTCAAAAACGTGCTTCATGCAGGCAAGAATCAGAAAAAAACATTACACGCAAAAAAAAAAAGAGTCATCGGTGGTGTTTTCATTTGTCAAATGAGTTATATGTAGTCTCGATCGAACAAAACACCGGAGCTGGAAAAAAGCTCGTAAGTCATCGTGAGATAAAACATCGTAAAAACTGGCACGAATCACCTTATCGGCAGAACAACACACCATTGACCCGAAAGCTCAGTTTCCTCCTATAAACCCACTTGATAACGTATGTACTAAGTACACCTGCAATCTTCCAAGAAACGCTAAAATCGGCCGAATAAAACGGGTCAATTATCGAACCGTGCTCGGCCAAGTGTGTCGAAATAACTCGAAATTTTTGTTTATATAAAATTCCTTCTCTCTCTCTCTCTCTCTCTCTCTTGGGGTTCTTTTGCTCACGTTTCTCTTTCCGCATACCTCGACGCAAGCTATTATGGAAGCATTAATAAACGAGATAAAGATAAAAAGGGTGAGGGGAAAAAAAGAGCTTTAATAACGGCGTGTTCTAGCGTTTTTCCCTTTTTTCCGGATTTTCTCACGTACTCCGCATCTTCGCTCTTCCTGTAGGGTCATTGATATTGTCGTCAACAATAGTAACTATCATTCGCTCGCGTAACATGCCACGACTTCCTCGATGTGGGGAGAGCGAGGGAAAAAGAGGGAATCCATCCTTACGTGCGTTTCTCGCGAGGATAAGGCACGAAACCTTGAGAAGAGGCTTGAGAGAATTCACTGCGGAAGAACTGCTACAGCTCGTGTGAAGCACTGCGTGCCTTTCCCACTCTCTCTCTCTTACTGTGGATATACCTCTTTCGCTTTTTTCATAGATATATACCGTTGGGTCGCGTGGCTTGCGTAATTGAAAGTGATTTGTTTTCTGTCATCGGTCACCTGTTGTTGTCGTTGTTGTTATTTCATAATTGTTTATGTACCTGGTATGCATTATTTACGAGCTTTGCTATAGTGTTATTTATTTAGTTTTCTTTTATCATTTCTAGAAAATTATACATTAAATATTAAATAGCACATTACACGTTTTTATGTATTTATATTGAAGAAAATTTTGGAAGATCCAATAACTCATTTATTAACATTTTTTTGGTTAAAAAATGAATTTTAGAAAATATTTTTTTTAGTTCAAAAAATTTTTTATCTAATAATAAAGAATAACTAAGTAGGTAATAATAAATAGTTTTGTAATTTTATACATTTTTTTAGAGCAAAAAATATGTTAAACTTCAAAAATAAAAGATACTTTTATAAACATGAATTTTAATTTTTGCTATTTGCATTTTTAAATAATTTGCATGAAATGAAAATCATTTATAAAATAGTAAGAAATAAAATTATTTTTATTAAGTTTTAACATTGCATTTTTTGTATTTAATGTTTCTTGTTATTTATTCAGCATCATTCTTCACTGATAACCGGCAGTTATTTTAATTGGTATAATATAAACTAAAACATTTTATGTTTTTTGTTTAATTCTTTGGTGAAGGCAAAGTTAAGAAAGACAATTTGGAGTCAAGTACGATCAAACATGTAATAAAAAAATTTTTTTTAGCTACGATAATTTCTCTGAAAGTAATTTATATATTTTATAGGTTACGAGCTGGTAGTATCGAGATTTACACATCTGTATGAATGTAAGTGAAAAAATCTTTTTGCGTTAATGGATCTTTTGAAATGGAAAATTACCTTGCTAACAGATATTTTATTATCGTGTAGAAACCAAAGCGAAAAATAATAAGTAAAAAAGCGTTTTAACGTACTAGCATTGTGCAATTGATTGCATAAATGAGAGAAAAAAATTTTTAAATGGAAACCAACTCGTTTTTACCGCCGCGCGTTGGGCTAAATAGTCAACGTGACTCTCAGCGAGCACCAGCTGATTGAAAATTCAAGCTGGTATTACATGTAAGATTCTCCACTGACAACGACGATATTATAGAGTCGGCGACGCTATTGATCAATGATTTGTACACGCTAGGTAGTGGGCAAAATATCTTTACTTCTCTGATGAGTGAAAAAACAAATTAATAATAACAACAATAACAATAATGTTTTTCAAATTTCGTAAACGTTAGTATTATTAATGCTAGATTTTATCAGCATTTTTTGTCTCTTTTTCTGTTATTTTTATGATGCTTTTTAATGTTTTAATTATTTTTTAGGCAAGTAAACGTATGGATTAAGTTATTTGAATTTCAAGTTAATATTGATGATAAAGTATTATATAATTTTTATTAAAGAAGAACAATAGCTATCAATGATAAATGAGAAGTAATTAATAGTGATTATAGTTTACATTATATTTATGACTAAAAATACAATTATACTGTATTAATTATTTTTTAAATAACTTTTTTAGAAATACCAATAGTTATTGCTATTTTTTAAAGATTTTTACTAGTTATCATGTTACATTTAAAACCTTGACACCAGAAAAAATTCGAACCGTAATATAAAAGGAAGAAAAATATCGATACACACAACAAACATTTTACTTGCAAAAAATTTTACAGTCCCCATGAGTATACCAACAGATGAGTGCAACGATCAATATGTACAAGTCAATATTTACATAAAAAAAAGAAAAGAGGTCACCTGTTTATTTAATTATTATTATCAACTTTCACTAATTTGCGGATAATAGTGAATATTTCAAAAAGTTTCCCAATCGTTAAGAGTGCGATGACGGTGTGCAGGACATTATTCTGAAGTGTATATACATGCACAATACGTGCACATTTACTCAGAGACAAGATTCATGGCCATACACACCGTCGTCCTACTTTTGTCCCAAAACTTATGTGTAAGCAGAATTCATTTTGCTCACTATACAGAAACACGCCAAGAACACGATCTACAGTTTTTTTTTCTTTCCGGTATGGAAAAATACCTTTCTTTTCCTCTCGTGCACACGTTTTGTTGTTCCTTCTTGCGTTGGAATGAAGAAAGAATTTTTCACGGCAAGTTCTAAGTTTTGAATCTTGCTACGTGTCGCAATGCCTATTGTCTTATCGAATTTTTTTCAATCACTCGCACTTGAGTGATTTCAACGTGTTGAATCTTAATTTTTAACATTTAATCCCTCTCTCCTTTGAATCCGTCTCCACGATAAAACTGCATAATCAGCATAAATAGAATAAAAAAGAATGTCTCCTAATAAATATTTATCACAACGAGTTTAAGAAGAAACACATGTATATATGTCACAACGATCCACGGAGTAAATTTCCAGTCCGTCGAATTTTCGAGCTCATGTAAATGAGCTTCAAAAAGGAAAAAAAAAAATCAAAGATGAGCCGCGAGAATGTTGAAAACAACAGGAGAAAAAAAAAAGAAAAAAATTACCGTCAGGATAAAAGCTGCGAGCTGTGCGCGCACAATACATAATATGAGCTAGTGCAAAAAAGACTCACCTCGCGATGATTTTCGCAAGGTACGGCGAGTTTCACGACTCCGGGCTCCGTGGCTGCAGGTGCTTCCTCCCTTTTTTCTCGATGGACGAGTGCTTGTTTTACCACTCGACAAGTATGTCACTGCCACTCTTGATTACCCCCAGAAAAAGCTTCTTGTATGGAAAAAACAGCAGCAACAGTATATGTGGCAAAAAGGCACTAAGAAGATACCATATCACGGCAAAAACAGTTCACGGCACGACGCACTCGGCTATGCATCGACGCGAGAGATATCGCAGGTACGCTCGTCAAATTTAAAAAGACAAGGACGACGATGCCGTGACGCTGCGATTATTCGAGAGCAAAACATTTATTTATAGATGATCATCATCATCATCGGCAACGCGCGTCTCCGGTATATAGATGTAATGTCCATCCGAGCGCGCTTTCTTCTGCAGCTATACTCCGTTAGCTCGAGCGCTCGTTTATCTCGACGATCGTGCCGAACCTGTCGGAAATCGGGCCTTTTTCACTCAAGTGCTGTGTATATATATACTAGTATATTGTAACATACGCGCCAACACTTACTTTTTTCCCCGATCCAATGAGAAACGGAACTTGTTTTGTTGTATCGGACACGCACCGGTCGGGTGTGCGAGAAAACGATCGTGATACCGATCTATACCGATCTCAGAGCTCCGCTGATTGGAAAAGCTTCCTGTATATTCACGAAAAAATGAGATATTTAACTTTCACGTCCGAGCACTTGAAATTACTAAAATCGTCCTTGAGGATCAGAAGCTACTTCCTCAAACGCGCATACCCTTACCTAAGGTCAAATTTAACTCGCACGTGATTATTTATAACTCGGCAGCCAAAAAACTACTCGTGCGATCTCGAGCGTGTCTGCGTTTACAGACTACCACTGTTACCAGAAAAGTCACCCGTACCTTTGTCACACTGTATTACGCTTTTCCAAACTCAAGGAGACTCCACGCTATCGTCCCCGCACAAACACTAGCGCACTGACAAAAACTGCTCTTCGCTCTGGTGGCCCCGAAAAAAGTGCACCGCACACAGGCACTCGAATGTAAAAAAAAAAAAAAAAAGCACAGATTCGCGCACAAATATATAGACTGGCGACTAGTGGCTCTCGGTCAAGTGTACATATATATCGCTGGCGATAGTGACCCACTGCTGCACGCTACCGATCGCTGCGCCGATCGAGCGACCGACTGACGGAGGCTCTACCGAGCGGCGCGCGTTTTAAAGGACGCGCACTTAATAATAGCGTCGTTAGAGTAGTGACAGAAAAAAAAAAAAAAAAAAAAAATTGTACACAGTACAGATATATAGGATGTACATCGTCGCCAACGAGTGCTAGAGAGGAGCATGTGGATCGTACGTGCATGGGTGATCGAGCGAACGCGGGAGACGGGACCGACAATTAGGCACGAGTACGCGTCATTGTTTGACGAGTATGCGCTTTTCCTCACTGCGTGCCCGTGTGGGTCTGTCTGTGAGTATTGGATCGAGAAATAAAAGGAGAGACCATGCCGTTTGAGTGTACACGCATTAAATGACGATCTTCCCTCTGGGTTAAGGACTGTGATAGATTTGGCCATTGTTAATTATTTGCTTTGCTCGTGGGAAGCAACTTTTGAGAATACGGGTCTGAATGGAGGCTTGATAGTTTCCAACGTAATATTTGGTTGTATTTGCGATGTTACATTTTGCTCTAAGTACCCGTGTATGGGGAAGTTGACTTAGTTTTTCACGTAACTCGATAATTTCACCACTCTATGGACTATCTTTCCTTAGAATTCAGTGGATTTTGACGACTTGTATAAAATAAGGACCATCGCGATGTCGGAAAAAAATCTTTAGTGATCTACTTCCAGATGATAAAATTCCTAGAGATTGATAGTATCGTAAAAGTGGATTGGATAAAACAAGGGCACCATATCTGATTCATTCGTCGAATAATCTTGTTTCGGAAGTTCAATGCATACGTGACGTCCACAAATTTGTTTGTACCGAATATTTATCATACCAATGACATTATTTTTAAGCTAGAGCTGGACGATTAAAGCGATGCACAGCTCTATTGAGGCAATTGTGGGAGGTGGAGGTTCATCCAATCGTATCTAATCTTCGATTGCTGACGTTATTCATTCGGCCACCGAGACTTTTTACCCACAATTTATTTCCAACAGTTTACATTCTTATCCGCGGCTTCATCGAAAACTATCGTTTCGATACGTGTACGAGCAGAGCTGTTGAAAAATGTCTATGCTCATTAGTACGACCCGTGCTTGGAAAATAATTAATCATATACTCTGTGTGTAATGTCGCGAAGACCCGTACAATCACTCATTCGCTACACTCGCATCCTGACTATCAGCAAAAAAAGCAGCCACGAGCGATACCTCAAATTACACACGCGTCCAATCATATACTCCTTTTCCTCGACTTTATACGGTATAATGTCCGTACCTATCAGTCTAAAAGAGCAACCAGCCAGCCATCATCAAGCAACCCTTCGCTCCGAAAAAGAGGTCAGCACATACACGTGCAGCACGTATCCTCAAAACACGCATACTCACTTGAAGGAAAAAGGGACAGGTTGACGCGTGTAACACGCAAGTATAAGTCTGCCACACCCATCCAGGTTTTGTGTGGCTTATCAAATAATTTGATGACGTGCACGCTGAAGGAGGGGAAGCGCCGTTGTGGTTTATACCACTTGTACAGGCGAGTCATCAGGGAATATGAATCCTAGGACTGGGCTTGAGGGCAAACGAGGGACGTAGTTATGGTGGGCCAAGTTAGTTTTAAGACTTTGAGTTTACCGAGTAACCAAGTTTTTTTTTTTTTTTCCATCATTGTGAAATTATCGGAAATCGATTTATACAGGTTTTCCAACTCTGCGAAAAAGGAGCTAAAGGAAATCAAGGAGTGTGCCTAGTGAATTAGGCTGCCCTGAAAAAGTTTGATAATGGCTTGAGACGCCGATTTTTTTCTCTCCATTTTTCGAGATTAAATGTCGCTTGCATTTTTCTTTTTTCGTCTGGGTCGTGATTGGTCGTGATTCTTTCACAGCTTAGTGATTGGAATTTTTTTAAGCTAATGTCAAAAGCATCGTATTTAATGTAATCACTGTAGTCATTACTCCTTGTGGGACTGGACCAATTAATTTGTCATGTTCAAACTTTTTTAGCTGAAAACAATTTTTTAAGGAATCACTTTTGGTAAATTTTTCATGCGAAAGTACATCAACTGATCAAAGTACATCAACGTTACTGGTCGATCTCACTTCATAAAAAAATTTATCAGCTAAACTAGGCACACACAGTGTGTATCAAAAAAGTCCATGGAGTATCGATCGAAGTTAAAAAAAACCTCACGAAATAAATGTACAACTAAAAAGTTTCGAGTCAAATAATCAGTGGTGTCTATGTACGTCATAGTGTTTCTCGGTAATGCACTTTCTTTACTACTCAACTTAAATTTACACAAAGTTTGTTTATTTTCTGTAATAGTAAGGTTGATCATACCTATAGATAGTAATGAGTGGCGAAGGTAAATAGTACTAAAATATACAAATGTTCTTAGCAATTGTATTGAGCGTTTGAAAGTGAAACTTGCGTCAGCAGTATAGATTGTTGCTCGAGAAATGCAGAAAAGTATACCAATGAATCAGTTATCGAAATAAATTAATCAGTTTTTTAGGGTTTTCTATCATTTTTTAACAGATAAGTGACTTTTATAGAAGTACGCCAAAATCTACATAAATTAATTTTAAAAAATTTTTACTGCAGGAATAATTTTATGTTTATATAAAATTATGTGAAATTATTATTGTTGCAATTTATGATCAAAAGATATTGTTTGGAGAAAACGTCCATCGGCGTGTGTATGTGTGTTGTAATCAATTATATTTTATGATTCTCCAAAATTTTTTTGTTTATTTAGAATTTAAAATTTGCTTACACCTCCTTACATCTATTTAAAGATAAAAAAAAATATAAACTCCATGCTACATAATGTTTTTTTTTTTTTTTTTTGATTTTACAAAAATGTTTTGTAAAAAACATTATTTTCTTACAGGTGTCATAAACAGATGATACAAAAAAAACCTTATCTAAAATAAATAAGAAATAATTTACTCTACATCCATAAAAATACTAATCATCATTACAAGAATTTGATGTCACGTAATACTGAAAGGCCTTATTCATTTTGCCACTTGACCACATTCATAAAGTATTTGTCTCTTATGTACAACATTTTTCTATGTATATCAAAGTATTACATTTAAATATTTAAATATACAACTAATAGTATTACTGTCTTGATTTTCTATTCATAAAGTTGTAAAAAATAAATAATTTACGTAACTGTAATAGTTATTTTATAACCAGTTTTGTAAGATTAAGATAATTTTGTGACTATAAATATAAATTTTTTTTTTTTAAATTATTCACGTTGTTTCAATTGACACCCAAATAAATATCCCAAAACGCATCTAATTACGCGTCATAATCTTCAAAAATCACAAATAATCAAACCACATTGTTACATATTTTTTAAATCACAAAATATACCCAAATTCTTTTTTATTCTTCTGTAAAATTTTAGATCCAGCCCAAATTTTTTTTATTCAAAATGTGTCAAGCGATACGTACATTTTCTAGCAGGAGCGTTAACTACGTGTGGTTTGGGAAACCGGTGAGCGAAGAAGAGAGCATCATCATCAGTGCCCTATAGCGGTTTCACGCGCTCCCGGTGTGCGCTTCACGTGTTTCTATTTTCGCGATTCTTTGCTTATACACACGAGAATCATAAATATACGATCTACAGGGCCGTGGCTGAGAAGAAAAGCCGGGCCAACCCACCGCACGCAATGTTACTCGGGTTCCTATCACTCGAGAGGCTCGTGAAAGCCCCCTTTTTTGTCTACGTATCCGAGTGGTATACAAAAAATTTAATTATCAATACAGGACTGAAAGTTGAGCTTGACCATATTTGTTTTTATAATTTCACAACCAAACACTTGCCATCACAGAATTCCGATAAATTATGCTCTTGTAATGGTTATCACTACAGGTACGTTGAGAATTTTTTAAACAATAAAAGGAGTGCAATACTGCAGAATTAGAATTAGTTGGGACTTAAAATTAGGTCAACGACGATTTAAGCAATGTTCTTATTGAAAGTTAATTGCTAAAATTTTTTGTCTATTTTTAACATCTGATTTACTATACATGCCTTAGACGGTGCTAGTTTGGAAGTAATATCAGTTTAAATCTTCACAATTAACGCATAAGCATCAATAATGTGAGATGTATTCATTAAATAACAGTGACTGATTTTTTCTTTGTGTTAAAATGGGTTACAGAACTATATGCAAGGCAACATGACTAATCAGCTCGATGCCAAAGAGTCTACCTACTCCCGGCTCAGAAATATCTCGGGTTGCATGTGTCAAACGAAACGGGCTTCGTCTACGTGTGAGAGCGTACTAAAAATAATTGAAAAGAAATAGTAAAATTGTGTGTCAAAGTCTAATATTTTCATTGACCAAGAGAACAAGAGAATTTAATCACAAAGTAAAATTATTGTCTGATACACATTTGTTAATACAATATAAATTACTATCACCTTATAACTTGAAAAAACAATTTTTAAAAACAACAACTATAAAATACAAGTTTTTAAAATTTGTGTATTTTATTATATTTTATTACGTTATATTTTTGAATAATTAAAATAGTAAATATTAGTATAAAAAAGTAATGAGATCGATGTAAGAGATGCATTATTCTATATGTGTAGAATCTTTATTCATACCCCACAGTACTTAATTTACAATCAGATATTGTCAAATCTTTAAATAACCTGAATAATTGAAATTTAAAAAATGTTTTTATTGCATTACAAATTTTTTTACTTGTATATTACAAGAGAATTCACGCAAAAATTGTACAAAAATAACCATGACATATTGTAAGCAATTAATTATAGAATAAATAAAAATATAAGTAATAATTAAAAAGACTTTAGTGTATAAAATAGAGTCATACTTTTACTTGTTGAACATTTAAGAACAAAATTTTCACGATAACCCAATGCGAGATCATACAAGGAGAAAAAAAGGTATGTGAAGTTCAAAATTAAAAAAAAAAAATTAAAAAAAGTTAAGAAGAAAATAGATTTTATTATTCGTATCGTCAAAATTGTTTGATCATGTGCTTTATAACAAATTGTATTTCAACAGATAAACTACCCCCTACTTGGTGTTACGTAAATGTCTCAAGTATTAAATTAAAAAATAATTAATTTCTATTATTCATTTAAAAATAAATGTTACTTGTTGCAAAGAGCCACAATAATCAAGCGGAAAATTGGAATCATCCCTAATATATTTTGATAAAAATTTTAGCTTTCGTATACCCACTTCATTAGCATAAAAATGATCCAAAAACGGGATTTCGGCTCAAAAACCCCTCCTAGCTCGTACTTGAGTCACCTCGTTTATTTTTCACGATTAAACCCTTTCGATGTAAACATTTAGCTCCCCTCGCAAGAGAGACACTTCTGCCTAAATAAGGGGCTTCCGCGCACCATCTCCAGCCTAAACTCATCTCTTGAAAAACACAAAAGGGTAAAATGGCAGGGGGTAGATACTGCATCGTTACCTCCCCATCAGAGACGCTATATCTACGGAAGCGCAAGGGAGGCGAGAGAAAAAAAAAGGAAAAAGACAGCTCACCGCCTCGGCATCCTTAGCCCTGAACAGATGATAATAGTAGAGGCCCTCATCCCCTTTGATCATGTAGAGGAAGGTGCCGTTGTTACGGTCCTGAGATGCGGGTGGCGCCAACTGAGGCTTGAGGGTGCTACGCAGAGGGTGCTTGAACAGCGGCTGGTCCTTGTTAGCTCCGTACGCCGTTACGTAGTTCGACGCCACCAGCAAATTTACCTGCGAACACAATACATCCAATAAGACTGTTGCTTTCCCGTAAATTATACATGTAAAGTTTTTATTTTTCGATCGAGATTGCGTTTGCCAGTCGCGAAAAAGAGTCCTTTGTTAATTTTTAGATGATTTAATTCGCATAACGTCAAACGTGTAGTCTTCAATTCATTGAGCGCACAAAAGAAAAATCTATAGTGTAGAAAAAGACTGTATCCAACAGCAGGACTCTGATGGAAATTTCCACGTCGGACACCGTACAACAAACGTACACATTATATATACTATTTATCAGCAAGTTTACATTCAAGTGGTATTGCCATAGAAATCCCAGCACAGGAGCGTTTTTGCGTGCCAAAGGAAAAAAAAGCGAAAACTCGTGCAGCTGCAAAGAGGCAATTACCCAGGGGCTGAAGAGCTCAATCAGTCAAGGCCGGAAAATCCGGCCTCCAGCGACCCATTTCGCGATGTGTGGCGCCCAGAGAGAAAGGGAGGCTCCCCCCTATGTTTATACATGCAGGTATACAAATATAAACGAGCCTTCGTGTCGCGATATCTCCGCCAACCAGCTAGTTGGTCATATATTATAGAGTTATGGCAGTATAAAAAAAAAGAGGCAGCGCGTATTTGGACACCCTTTGCGCACGCGATGGAGGCGCTTTTTCGGTCGGGATGGAGAAAAAGCTCACTCTCTCTCTCTCTTGTGTAGAGTACTGTGCGAGTTTCTCCCCTTCTGCTTTTTTTTTATATACCTACACTCGCTAGGAACAGTATGTAGGTACGTGATGGAAGAGTCATTTTTTTTTTTTTTTTTCCTTCGCAATGGACCGGATTGTTTGGCAAACGGAAAGATTTAGAGCCGGCGATTCGCGAAAACTTCAGGATAAGCTGCAGAGGCGGCGCATTTATTTGCTCTGCTGTTGTTTCCCCTTTCCCGTTCGGTTGATCTACTTTATTCCTCAATTTTTGTGATGCTAATGTAAAAAGTTGAAACGAGACGGTGCACTTGGCGATTTATGAGCTACTGTTCGAAAAGCATTTTTCATCTATGGATACTCTTTTTCAGCTGTATTACCATTACTTTGTGAAAAAAAAAAAAAAGAAAAGGAAAAACTTGTCAATAAAGAGTACCGTTCCTTCGATCGTACCACGAAAGCGCCATAAAATCTATTGAGACCACGGCCAAAAGCAATTCCGTAAAAACCCGCGTCCTCGCTGGTGTCGGGAATCAACGTAATGCCAGACACGAAAAATAAATATTAACTTTTCCGAGATGTAGTGAAAAAAAAAAAAAAAAAAAAAAAAGTCGATAAATATGCTTCCCGGGGACGCCCACGCAAATGTGTACAGGTCGCGCACAGTGTACCTATATGTACAGTAGCGTATTGCCCTGGCACCTTTGACGGTACGAGCTTTCTTCCTCCGGCAGCCTTTCACGTGGCATTCGCACGAAAGCTCCGCCCTCTTATCGCTGCCTTCGAGCTCTTTGCGTGAGAGCATAAAGCCCGATTCACGATTAAAATGAAAATTATTGCGTGCGTTGGCTCAGCTGATCAATCATACACGTGGAATATCATTGTCATCTACCGACTCTATGAAAACCATTTTGTGTGGTTTGAAATTTCTTTTTTTTTTTTTTTTTTTTCCAAATAAACGTCACCATTGAGGGCTACTGTGTTTTTCATCAAGACAGGGCACTTTAATTTCGTACATTAGATGGGAGACGATTAGCTTAAGGTCAAATTTTTATAACCCAACATAGTTTAAATACTATATTTTCTTGTGAAAGAAATGAATATTTGCTCAAGATTAATGGAATGAAAAGAAAAAAAAAGCTCAAACTGACCGTCTGCGGTGTGTTCTTCTTCCTGATCTCGCTGATGATCCACGGCATCATGGGTCCCGCGCAACGGCGGTCCATCGCCGTGAAGCCGCAGTACTCGACAGGCATGTGCTTCATTTCCGTGGCACCTCACGAAAACGTCACCCACGTCTTTTGGAACGAAATGCCTATATCCTCGGTGGCACTTCAGAGCATCGGGTCGCGATACGCGCGTGACGTGTGTATATACCTCTTGAAATTCAAGCCACGAGCCGGTGGAGCGCGTTACCTTTTTCCTGTATGGAAGGCGCGCGAAAAAGAAGTTGATGGGCGAGGGCAGCCCCTCGTACGGCACTCGTGCGCCTCACATCTTGGCGCGCCTCTGCGTCACTGCACGGCACTTTTGCGCTTCAAATGGAAGGCAACGTCGACAACCCCTTGGTGGCCTCTCGTTGTGGCCCCTCCGGCTGGTGCGTGTCCGTGTATTATATAAATCCGTCCCTGCGGTCAGCCCTCGAGGCTTCGGGTGCAAAGAGAGAGTGGAGTCGTTGTTCTATATCAACGTGCAACTACACGTTTACTTTTGCCGCTGCGCTTTTTTGCTCTTTCCCTCTGCAAAAGAAAAAGAAGAGGGAAAAAAAAAAAAAAAACATGAAAGAGTGGAAAATCGTTATGTGCACCGCAAAGTCGTGGGAGGAAAGGGGATTGTGTAATACAGTAGCGCGTCACGAGAGAGAGAGAGAGAGAGAGTCGTTTTCCTGCTGCTTGTACATCGTATACGTATGTATTATGTATGCGCGCGTGATTCGTATTTTTCTAGCATTTACAGTGCCGTTGTTTATGCTTCTTTTTTTTTTTTCTTAGTGTTTTTTTACAATGTGTTTGTGTAGTTTTATGAGCTTATACCCGAGTAGAGTATTTTTAGTTCCTTTAGAATTGACTTCGCACTTTGGACACTAATTGTTGAAGCTATGAAGTCGAGTATTACTTTCGGTCGCGATGAGAATGAATGTGAAATTTTTTTTTTTCCCCTGAGATGTTTAAAAATGTACATTACGTGTAAAAAAGTGATCTGGACGAGAAGACGAGTCCAATTGTACGTTTTTTACGTTTTCTAACTTTATTTCCAACCGGTAGAAGTATTGAGTATTTTTGCACAGTATGTATTATTATGTCACTCACGTGTGAATTTATTCAATGCCAGACACGTATGAGAATGCATTTACAAAAGCGCTTTCTTTCTGCCAAAACATTTTTTTTACCTGTACAGTCCACTCGAAAATATTATATTTTCCCTTTCAAGTAGCACTTTGCATGAATCATACATGCAAATGGAATATAAATTATTTGTGTGTGTATTAATAACACAACAATCGATGATTCGTACATTTCGATAGTTCAGCAATACAAGGAAGAGTATTTTTATGTGAGCTTTTGAATTGGAAGAGTCGAAAAAGCACTAATATTTGATAATCTAAGAGTGAAAAAAAAATAGTTGATTTTTACATTGCTGCTTATTTTTAGTTAAACAAAACACTCAGTCTTGAATTTTCTCCACGATTTAATCCAAATCAACGATTTAAATAATCACACGATATGAGAGCAGAGGCATCCAATTATTTTGCGGTTTCAGGTTGAAAAAAAAAAATTAAATTAAATTTAAAAAAAAAAGCACAATCAAAAAGCAATTAAGCCATGACAAGAAGAGGGAAAAAAAAAAGAATTCGGTCGAAAACACTGGCACGCCACACTGGAGCATGTAATATAATTGAATGAAAATGTCGTGTATTCGGTCGAGTGACAGCACAAAGACTTGTAATTTTCTACGCAGTGTCAACCCGTGCGCATATTTGTGCATCGAAAAGATGAGCTAAGAGGAAAGGACAGTTCTCTGCTCGCAACACTTTTCAAAACACTAGTGTTTGCGATTGCAAAACTACAAAGAAAAAGACGAAGGTAAGCCGTTTCGTGTACCAGAGAGATGCAATGTACGAGCCGTCGTCGCCGTCGTTGTTATCGTGCAGCTCTTCGACCTCGACACGAGATTACACTGAACAATAAAGAAAACAATTATGATAAGAGCAATGACGCTGTACATACCTTACTCTACGATACATTTGAAGTATAAGAACAGCAACCGAACGGATCGCTCCCTCAAACTAACTTCAAACATGTGTGACACTCAACGTTATCTCTTGGAGATAAGGAAAAAAATTAAAAAAAATTTCGTCACAAAAATATATCTACCTATTACCGAATAGTTGTCAATCAACGGAATAGTGCCGATAACTCAAAGTAACACTGTTAAACTCACTGCGAAAAGGCGTTGGTCTGTCACTTCGAACGTAACGTTGCTCACGTTGGACCGAACGCAAAAACGTGACAACGATGGAAAAAAAAAGAAAAAAAAAAAAAAAAACTAGATCATGCAGCCTTTCATCAATGAAACAACCCCGAAGAGTCGAAAAAGCTGACGATGCGGTGTTCAGGCTTGCACAGCGGCAGCCTCCCTCCGCCACTGTAGCACACCGTGTCTTTGTTCACGGAGGGTGTCGGAAAAGGGAAGCTTGCAACTTGGATTCTCCCGCACTCGCTCGTGCAGCGTCTTTGCCCCGCCACCACCCCCCCGCTCTCGTGCTCTGCCACCCTCGCTATGTGATTCCAAAACGATGAAAACGACGAGAGAGGGAGATTAATTTTGAAAAAAACGTGAAGAAACAAATGAAAAAAAAAAAAAAGAGAGGTGTGGGCGACGCACCTGATTTCTCCTCCCCCGTGCTTGGGACAACAGCCAAGCCCCGGTTGGACGGAGAGGGTTTCCCTTGGAACGCGACGCGCCGAAGACAACTAATAGGTATACGAGATGCAGAAGCAGATGGAGTCATGTTGTCTGGCCGGACCTGCTGCAGGCGCAGAGATAATAGATACACACGCGCTTTCTCGCTCGCTCGCTCTCGCCTCCCTCGAAATGTCAATACTCGTATACCGAGGCGCGCTACCTCGCCTCCTTCACTTCGCACTTGGCTAATGTATGTGAGGGTATGTATATACATACCGCTCATGCGCTCTATCGTTGGCTGCTCTCTCTCTATGTGGAATATATATAAGTACTTGTGTACTGTGGAAGACGCGTATTGTGTGTGTATACGTACACGCTTTGCGAAGCGTTTTTCGAGCGATCGAGTGGAAGACCCTCTTTTTTTGCGGTTTTCGCTGGAGATATAGGGATATAGGGTTTCGTCGTCTGTTGCGCTTGTATAGGGATGGCGAAGGTTTCGGAAGGGGCTGGATGTACTTGGGTTCTTATTCATCGCTTTACACTGGCAGGTTAGGTTTTCGGTGGGTTTTATTGATCGGTTCTTCGCTACTTCTACTCGTGTGCACTGCTACGGTAGTGTGTGGCGAGCGATTGCGGGTTTTGGTAATGAGTTCAATGAAATTCTTTGACTGAGCCGACCTGCATTCGATGCACGAGACGAGAATAATACTGCGAGGGTTGAATCCTCTGATTGATGATCGGTATGATTTCGACGATGATCGGTATACACTCGGTGGAAATAAAAAAATTCGCTCAAGCATGGTAGAAATCTACAGTTGATGAAAAAATGTGTTTTTTAATAAAGATATGCATACAGTACCGATTTTATAATAGCATAATTGCTACAATGATTTCACGATATGTATAGGAAGGTCGTTATCTGTATCTGTACAGTGTTGAAACTATCAATGTTACTTGACAGTAAATGACAAATTACTAGTATCTCAATTTTTCTTTGAGAAAAATTTATTACTAATAGTAGTTCAAACAATTTTTTAGAACTACAGTTTTAACATGTAGGTCCTAAATTGATAAATTGTGTCAATAAAAAAGCTTTACTTATTTCTTAAGGAAATTCATATCTGAATTATTTTTCTGAAAATTAATATTTATAACCTACTTAACAATCTTGAACGGGTTTACAATTCTAAAATTCTACTGTTCAGCATTGGTTTGTTTCAATTTCAGTAGGTGTTTAAAGAAGTTTTGTTTATTCAACAGAAGAATAAATTATTCTAGTGGATGATGTCAACATGACTGTGATGTAATACTCGTTGCGCATGTATATGTAGTTATGAGTCGTATACAACCGATATAACAATTGTAATTATTATCGTATTAACGTATAAAGTTCAGCAGAAGATTTTTTTGAACGGATGTTTTGTTATACGATCGTTAAAAAACTTAGTATAAAATGTGAAACTTGTGCTTCTTCAAAAGAAAACTCAACGATTTCAGAAATCATAAGCCAAACATCAAAATTTTCGAACCATCATTCAGAGCTCCTGTCTTTGTTATTATTATTATTAGGCAGTACTTGGGTAAGGTTAGGCTGTGTTAAGTTTCTTTAAAAATCTCAACGGGTTATCTGTCATTTTTTTAAACTACTCACCTGCTAGGCATAATAAATCTTGAGCTAGGTACGCGTACTCTGCATAAGACGTTCTTAAGAGTCAGCTCGTAAAAATAAGTAATTTTCAGATATATATTACTTTGTTTTAACAATTTTTTTTGAAGTAAATATCCAGGTTATGCTTCATGTATTCGTATCTCTATTGAACATAACACTTAAACCACATCATATTGCACACAAATATTTTAATTGTTAGCAACTGATATTTTATACACTTCTTGTATTCCAAACTCTTATTTCACCGTTATGAGGGAGGTAAATTATACTTTTTATATCTGGTTAAGACTATAATGAATGACGTAGTTGTCAGCACCTGAACAACTGTTTCTAACATAGTCCAGGACAAGGCGTTCTGAACGAGAGTAAAAAACGATATATTCCAGTAGGGGAATCCACACGCGAACAGAATATTGATACTTAAGATTAGTACTATGTGTTGATACGTGTGTAAGAAAAAGAGAAAGGAACAAAGAATTTTGACAATAAGAACATAAGATTTATAGAGACTGATTTTTATCAACTGAGTTTCCATGGGAGACTGGAGAATAAACTTAATCTACGTGTATCACAAATGTTGAACCAGTAGTGAGATCTGTCAGTGGAGTAAAGAAGCTAGTAAAAATCGGTTCGGCGGGAAATTTAATTGAACATTTTACTCTTTGGGCTAAAATTAGAATTTAATATTATGACTATATTATTATGAGTGTCTTTTACATGACGTTTTTTATTTTTAGTTCCAGAAAAAATGCTTTAAAAAAATTTACATACAAACTTCTAATTCTAATACTAAAATAATTAAAATAAATTGATAATACATGTCATTTTCTAGGTATACAAAAAAGAGATAAAAATTCTTTCTTTTAATAGTTG